>NW_028320023.1:0-112500 GCF_062004578.1 Staurois parvus | reverse complement strand
GATCAGGACGCTGGTATGGGGTATGGTGGTGATCGGGACGCTGGTATGGGGTATGGCGGTGATCAGGACGCTGGTATGGGGTATGGCGGTGATCAGGACACTGGTATGGGGTATGGCGGTGATCAGGATGCTGGTATGGGGTATGGTGTTGATCAGGATGCTGGTATGGGGTATGGGGGTGATCAGGACGCTGGTATGGGGTATGGCGGTGATCAGAATGCTGGTATGGGGTATGGTGGTGATCAGGACGCTGGTATGGGGTATGGGGGTGATCAGGATGCTGGTATGGGGTACGGAGGTGATTAGGATGCTGGTATGAGGTATGGCGGTGATCAGGATGCTGGTATGGGGTACGGTGGTGATCAGGACGCTGGTATGGGGTATGGGGGTGATCAGGACGCTGGTATGGGGTATGGCGGTAACCAGGGTGTTGGTATGAGGTATGGCGGTTATCAGGACGCTGGTATGGGGTATGGGGGTGATCAGGATGCTGGTATGGGGTATGGGGGTGATCAGGACGCTGGTATGGGGTATGGCGGTAACCAGGGTGTTGGTATGAGGTATGGCGGTGATCAGGACGCTGGTATGGGGTATGGCGGTGATCAGGATGCTGGTATGGGGTATGGGGGTGATCAGGACGCTGGTATGGGGTATGGGGGTGATCAGGATGCTGGTATGGGGTATGGGGGTGATCAGGACGTTGGTATGGGGTATGGGGGTGATCAGGACGCTGGTATGGGGGTGATCAGGACGCTGGTAAGGGGTATGGGGGTGATCAGGATGCTGGTATGGGGGTGATCAGGACGCTGGTATGGGGTATGGCGGTGATCAGGATGCTGGTATGGGGTATGGGGGTGATCAGGATGCTGATATGGGGTATGGGGGTGATCAGGACGCTGGTATGGGGGTGATCAGGACGCTGGTATGGGGTATGGGGGTGATCAGGACGCTGGTATGGGGGTGATCAGAACACTGGTATGGGGTATGGTGGTGATCAGGACGCTGGTATGAGGTATGGGGGTGATCAGGACGCTGGTAAGGGGTATGGGGGTGATCAGGATGCTGGTATGGGGTATGGCGGTGATCAGGATGCTGGTATGGGGTATGGGGGTGATCAGGATGCTGGTATGGGGTACGGAGGTGATTAGGATGCTGGTATGGGGTATGGCGGTGATCAGGATGCTGGTATGGGGTATGGCGGTGATCAGGATGCTGGTATGGGGTATGGTGGTGATCAGGACGCTGGTATGGGGTATGGGGGTGATCAGGGTGCTGGTATGGGGTATGGGGGTGATCAGGATGCTGGTATGGGGTATGGCGGTGATCAGGATGCTGGTATGGGGTATGGAGGTGATCAGGATGCTGGTATGGGGTATGGTGGTGATCAGGACGCTGGTATGGGGTATGGGGGTGATCAGGGTGCTGGTATGGGGTATGGGGGTGATCAGGACGCTGGTATGGGGTATGGCGGTAACCAGGGTGTTGGTATGAGGTATGGCGGTGATCAGGACGCTGGTATGGGGTATGGGGGTGATCAGGACGCTGGTATTGGGTATGGGGGTGATCAGGACGCTGGTATGGGGTATGGGGGTGATCAGGACGCTGGTATGGGGTATGGTGGTGATCAGGACGTTGGTATGGGGTATGGGGGTGATCAGGACGCTGGTAAGGGGTATGGAGGTGATCAGGATGCTGGTATGGGGGTGATCAGGACGCTGGTATGGGGTATGGCGGTGATCAGGATGCTGGTATGGGGTATGGGGGTGATCAGGATGCTGATATGGGGTATGGGGGTGATCAGGACGCTGGTATGGGGTATGGCGGTAACCAGGGTGTTGGTATGAGGTATGGCGGTGATCAGGACGCTGGTATGGGGTATGGGGGTGATCAGGATGCTGGTATGGGGTATGGGGGTGATCAGGACGCTGGTATGGGGTATGGCGGTAACCAGGGTGTTGGTATGAGGTATGGCGGTGATCAGGACGCTGGTATGGGGTATGGGGGTGATCAGGACGCTGGTATGGGGTATGGGGGTGATCAGGACGCTGGTATGGGGTATGGGGGTGATCAGGACGCTGGTATGGGGTATGGGGGTGATCAGGACGCTGGTAAGGGGTATGGAGGTGATCAGGATGCTGGTATGGGGGTGATCAGGACGCTGGTATGGGGTATGGCGGTGATCAGGATGCTGGTATGGGGTATGGGGGTGATCAGGACGCTGGTATGGGGGTGATCAGGACGCTGGTATGGGGTATGGTGGTGATCAGGACGCTGGTATGAGGTATGGGGGTGATCAGGACGCTGGTATGGGGGGTGATCAGGACGCTGGTATGGGGGTGATCAGGACGCTGATATGGGGTATGGGGGTGATCAGGACGCTGATATGGGGTATGGGGGTGATCAGGATGCTGATATGGGGTATGGGGGTGATCAGGACGCTGGTATGGGGGTGATCAGGACGCTGGTATGGGGTATGGGGGTGATCAGGACGCTGGTATGGGGTATGGGGGTGATCAGGACGCTGGTAAGGGGTATGGTGGTGATCAGGATGCTGGTATGGGGTATGGTGGTGATCAGGATGCTGGTATGGGGTATGGTGGTGATCAGGATGCTGATATGGGGTATGGGGGTGATCAGGACGCTGGTATGGGGGTGATCAGGACGCTGGTATGGGGTATGGGGGTGATCAGGATGCTGGTATGGGGTATGGTGGTGATCAGGATGCTGGTAAGGGGTATGGGGGTGATCAGGGCGCTGGTATGGGGTATGGCGGTGATCAGGACGCTGGTATGGGGTAGTATAGGAGGAATAGTGCCCCATCATTGGTGTCAGAGGGAGTAGTGCCCCATGATTGGTGTCAGTGGGAGGAATAGTGCCCCATCATTAGTATCAGTGGGGGGAATAGTGCCCCATCATTGGTGTCAGTGGGAGGAATAGTGCCCCATCATTGGTGTCAGTGGGAGGAGTAGTGCCCCATCATTGGTGTCAGTGGAAGGAATAGTGCCCCATCATTGGTGTCAGTGGGAGGAATAGTGCCCCATCATTGGTGTCAGTGGGAGGAGTAGTGCCCCATCATTGGTGTCAGTGAGAGGAATAGTGCCCCATCATTGGTGTCAGTGGGAGGAATAGTGTCCCATCATTGGTGTCAGTGGGCGGAACAGTGCCCCATCATTGGTGTCTGGGAGGAATAGTGCCTCATCATTGGTGTCAGTGGGAGGAATAGTGCCCCATCCGTGGTGTCAGTGGGAGGAGTAGTGCCCCATCATTGGTGTCAGTGGGAGGAGTAGTGCCCCATCATTAGTGGCAGTGGGAGGAGTAGTGCCCCATCATTGGTGTCAGTGGGAGTAGTGTCCCATCATTGGTGTCATTGGGAGGAATAGTGCCCCATCATTGGTGTCAGTGGGAGGAATAGTGCCCCATCATTGGTATCAGTGGGAGGAATAGTGCCCCATCATTGGTGTCAGTGGGAGGAGTAGTGCCCCTTCATTGGTGTCAGTGGGAGGAGTAGTGCCCCATCATTGGTGTCAGTGGGAGGAGTAGTGCCCCATCATTGGTGTCAGTGGGAGTAGTGCCCCATGATTGGTGTCAGTGGGAGGAGTAGTGCCCCATGATTGGTGTCAGTGGGAGGAGTAATGCCCCATGATTGGTGTCAGTGGGAGGAGTAGTGCCCCATGATTGGTATCAGTGGGAGGAGTAGTGCCCCATGATTGGTGTCAGTGGGAGGAGTAATGCCCCATGATTGGTGTCAGTGGGAGGAGTAGTGCCCCATGATTGGTGTCAGTGGGAGGAGTAATGCCCCATGATTGGTGTCACTGGGAGGAGTAGTGCCCCATCATTGGTGTCAGTGGGAGGAGTAGTGCCCCATGATTGGTGTCAGTGGGAGGAGTAGTGCCCCATGATTGGTGTCAGTGGGAGGAATAGTGCCCCATCATTGGTGTCAGTGGGAGGAATAGTGCCCCATGATTGGTGTCAGTGGGAGGAGTAGTGCCCCATCATTGGTGTTACTGGGAGGAATAGTGCCCCATCATTGGTGTCAGTGGGAGGAGTAGTGCCCCATGATTGGTGTCAGTGGGAGGAGTAGTGCCCCATGATTGGTGTCAGTGGGAGGAATAGTGCCCCATCATTGGTGTCAGTGGGAGGAGTAGTGCCCCATGATTGGTGTCAGTGGGAGGAGTAGTGCCCCATCATTGGTGTCAGTGGGAGGAATAGTGCCCCATCATTGGTGTCAGTGGGAGGAGTAGTGCCCCATGATTGGTGTCAGTGGGAGGAGTAGTGCCCCATCATTGGTGTCACTGGGAGGAGTAGTGCCTCAATGGATGAAGACCAGCGAGGTTCCGCAGCGATATTACTGCTACATTGTATCCTGACATCATTTACATGGAAAAGGTTACAAATATATTTTCTGTCATTTCATTACTTAAAGGGGCAGCGTAACATTTTCCTCATTTTCATGTATTTTCTTATATTCCGCTCATTCCGGCGCGGTTTTCCTGTATTGCCATTGGATGATTTTTGTAGGTATTTTTGCAGTCAGCGCAGAGTTTCGGACGGTTTACCTTCAGGTGTTCTCTATCAGCCCATTGTGACAGCCGACGTCTCCCTTCGTGGGAATGTTGCATTAACCCCCCCGGAGGTATTCCCGAGTGTTGCTCGGGGTAAAGTTTCAGAACCACAAGCGGTGACCCCCCCTCCCCCCCGAGCTACACTCCGGAATACACTGCAGCGTTGCTCCGGGATCCCTCAATCACTTACCTTGTCCTGCGCTCCCGTGATGTCCCCCCTGCAGTGTCCCCAGTAATGTCCTCCGGCCGATGCCGGCATCTGTCTTCCGGGTTCCCTTCCCTGCGACGTCGGGACGTATGGGGGACGGAACTGGCGGGAAATTTGAAAATGACAAAAAGTGACATTCACTAAATACACTAAAATCACAGAGTATAACATTCCTGTATCCAACCATTTCACATACATTGTGTCCCGAGTGCTTTGTCCGGCGCCCTGCCTGCATTTTTACCGCCCTTTCTTTCTGGAAACTGAGAAACGTCCATGGCGTCCAAAAAGCGTCCCTTTAGGTCAGACGCGGTTTTAGAGCGGCTAGAGAACAGCGATAGTAAATCAGAACCACTTGCAGAATTGAGTGATAATGATTGGTGGGGGAAATTCCTCATCAGACACTGAAAACGATTCTGCGACTGAGCTCAGCGATGGGCCGACTTGGCGCTCTATTTCACATTTCAGTGTTTTCGGTGATTATATTATTGAATTACATTTATTATTATATTATTATTTTTTATGATTATTACATTATTATTTATGATTTCGTGTTTCAAGTTTTCTCCTCCCCGGGATGTTTACTAGACTCTTGTCCGGACAGATTTCAGGGAGTTATTCCTAAAAATTACAGCCTACAATAAAAAAACACCATATTTCCATGCCAAAAAATGTACCGCTTTGAGCACAGAAATCCTGACATCATCAGACCGCTAGGGAGGCTACGAACACCCCCTCCCCCTCCCCCCACAAGCCGCCTGAAAATTTGTAAAAGATAAAAAGGTTAATGGTGAAATTACAGCGTTATTATATAATGGTGTTTTCTTTCAGTTGGTTTCCCGCGAGGAGCGCGGCGGCTCTTCCGTAGGAATGACCCGCCAATTAGTGAGGATGTTATTAGGAATCGGCGGCGGCGGTGACATTAAATATGCGCTGACAGGTAATAGGTCTCGTCCATTAAATCCCAGAGGAATTCACTTAGAATTTCTTCCACAAGGACGATTTAAAGTCAGGACGGGGTGGGGGAGCGGGGGAGGGGGGGGGAGGGGATGGGGGGCTCAGTATGCGCGGAACGCACTAATAAAATATTGAACAATGAAGCGTTTTAACTACAGATTTCACAGGAAAATGCTGCCAATTGGGGGAGGGGGGGGGGAGGGGGTGAGGAGAATGGACGGCCAGGTTGTGGAACTCAGAGTCGGGACTTTTTTTTTTACATTTTTTTAATAACGACTCACAATGTATGCTGATTAATTAGGGGGCGGAGCACTGAGCGCCATACCGCCATTCACCTGTGGGGGCGCTCCGCAGAAGCAGCTTCTAATACTCAGCATGATCCCCGGAAGCATGAAAGCCTCAGCCTGGGGTGCGTTCTTCTCCTGCATGTGGGTGGGCAGGCAGCCGTCACACAGCAGAAGAAGCACACTATTGATGATCTCCATCTCTCGTATCCTTGTGATTTGAACCCAGAGGCGGACTAACGACTCATGGGGCCCCCGGGCAATAGGGGATCATGGGGCCCCTGTGTCCTTGCCCAAACTCAAAAAAGCCTATGAAAAGGTACCAGGGGCATCTCATGGGGCCCCCTCCTTCCCCCGGGTCCTCGAGCAGTGCCCGAGTTTCCAAATGGTCAGTCCGCCCCTGTTTGAACCCCTTCCCGCCCCGCCATCCCTTTAAACAGTTCAGAACACCCAGGGCTGGGAAGGATCAGTGGTCATGTGACCAGGACTTTTTTTTTCCCTGTTCAAAATGTATGTAATGGCAAGTGGTGCTGGAGGGTCCAATGATCCCGACTGCTGGGGGATCTATCGTTGCTGATGGGGATTTAATCTTGAGGGAGGGGTCTATTGTTGCATGGTGTGGGAAGTCTTATGTTGCTCAGGGGGTCGGTTATTACTGGGGGGGTCTATTGGTACTGGTTGCTGGAGGATTTATTAATGCAGTGGGAGGAATCTATTGTTGAGGGAGGGGTCTATTTTTGCTTGGGGGAAGAAGTGTTATGTTGCTGGGGGGGGTTATTTTTTCGGTCCCCGTACTGGAAGGTTTGGCCCCCCTGGCCTAGAAGATACCAGAGAAGGGGCGGAGTTCTCCACCTACTGGCTGGAATGGAGAACACAGAACAATGTGATCCATCTGCAGGAAGTCTGCTATTGGAGCGTGTGTAATGAAATCTGTCCAATCAGACGACACATCCCCTTCATTGGTTTTGGTTTGTATTTGATCCCACCAGTAATATATCCTCCAGATTGGATTTGTATCGGCCTTTTCCCCCGGGGGACTCCGATCACCAAGGAGGGGAGGCAGCCATGTTGGAGATTGCGTTGGCCGGGAATTGAACCCGAGTCAGCTGCTGGGAAAGCAGCCATGCTAACCACTACACCACCAACGCGAGGTTCCATGTCTTCTGATGGCAAAGGTCTCCTCCGTGCCTCCGACCCACCAATCCCAACCCTTCTCTCCATTGTATATACAGATATGATGGGGGAGGGGTGACACCTCAATATAGAGAGAACATTGTATATACAGATATGATGGGGGGGGTGACACCCCAATATAGAGAGAACATTGTATACACAGATATGATGGGGGAGGGGTGACACCCCAATATAGAGAGAACATTGTATACACAGATAAGATGGGGGAGGGGTGACACCCCAATATAGAGAGAACATTGTATATACAGATATGATGGGGGAGGGGTGACACCCCAATATAGAGAGAACATTGTATATACAGATATGATGGGGGAGGGGTGACACCCCAATATAGAGAGAACATTGTATATACAGATATGATGGGGGAGGGGTGACACCCCAATATAGAGAGAACATTGTATATACAGATATGATGGGGGATGGGTGACACCCCAATATAGAGAGAACATTGTATATACAGATATGATGGGGGGAGGTGACACCCCAATATAGAGACAACATTGTATATACAGATATGATGGGGGAGGGGTGACACCCCAATATAGAGAGAACATTGTATATACAGATATGATGGGGGAGGGGTGACACCCCAATATAGAGAGAACATTGTATATACAGATATGATGGGGGAGGGGTGACACCCCAATATAGAGAGAACATTGTATATACAGATATGATGGGGGAGGGGTGACACCCCAATATAGAGAGAACATTGTATATACAGATATGATGGGGGAGGGGTGACACCCCAATATAGAGAGAACATTGTATACACAGATATGGGGGAGGGGGGGTGAAACCCCAATATAGAGAGAACATTGTATATACAGATATGATGGGGGAGGGGTGACACCCCAATATAGAGAGAACATTGTATATACAGATATGGGGGAGGGGGGGTGAAACCCCAATATAGAGAGAACATTGTATATACAGATATGATGGGGGGGGTGACACCCCAATATAGAGAGAACATTGTATATACAGATATGATGGGGGAGGGGTGACACCCCAATATAGAGAGAACATTGTATATACAGATATGATGGGGGGGGGGTGACACCCCAATATAGAGAGAACATTGTATATACAGATATGATGGGGGAGGGGTGACACCCCAATATATAGAGAACATTGTATATACAGATATGATGGGGGAGGGGTGACACCCCAATATAGAGAGAACATTGTATATACAGATATGATGGGGGGGGTGACACCCCAATATAGAGAGAACATTGTATATACAGATAAGATGGGGGAGGGGTGACACCCCAATATAGAGAGAACATTGTATATACAGATATGATGGGGGAGGGGTGACACCCCAATATAGAGAGAACATTGTATATACAGATATGATGGGGGGGGGTGACACCCCAATATAGAGAGAACATTGTATATACAGATATGATGGGGGAGGGGTGACACCCCAATATAGAGAGAACATTGTATATACAGATTTGATGGGGGAGGGGTGACACCCCAATATAGAGAGAACATTGTATATACAGATATGATGGGGGGGGGGTGACACCCCAATATAGAGAGAACATTGTATATACAGATATGATGGGGGAGGGGTGACACCCCAATATAGAGAGAACATTGTATATACAGATATGGGGGAGGGGGGGTGAAACCCCAATATAGAGAGAACATTGTATATACAGATATGATGGGGGGGGTGACACCCCAATATAGAGAGAACATTGTATATACAGATATGATGGGGGAGGGGTGACACCCCAATATAGAGAGAACATTGTATATACAGATATGATGGGGGGGGGTGACACCCCAATATAGAGAGAACATTGTATATACAGATATGATGGGGGAGGGGTGACACCCCAATATATAGAGAACATTGTATATACAGATATGATGGGGGAGGGGTGACACCCCAATATAGAGAGAACATTGTATATACAGATATGATGGGGAGGGTGACACCCCAATATAGAGAGAACATTGTATATACAGATAAGATGGGGGAGGGGTGACACCCCAATATAGAGAGAACATTGTATATACAGATATGATGGGGGAGGGGTGACACCCCAATATAGAGAGAACATTGTATATACAGATATGATGGGGGGGGGGTGACACCCCAATATAGAGAGAACATTGTATATACAGATATGATGGGGGAGGGGTGACACCCCAATATAGAGAGAACATTGTATATACAGATATGATGGGGGATGGGTGACACCCCAATATAGAGAGAACATTGTATATACAGATATGATGGGGGGAGGTGACACCCCAATATAGAGAGAACATTGTATATACAGATATGATGGGGGAGGGGTGACACCCCAATATAGAGAGAACATTGTATATACAGATATGATGGGGGGGGGGGGTGACACCCCAATATAGAGAGAACATTGTATATACAGATATGATGGGGGAGGGGTGACACCCCAATATAGAGAGAACATTGTATATACAGATATGATGGGGGGGGTGACACCCCAATATAGAGAGAACATTGTATATACAGATATGATGGGGGAGGGGTGACACCCCAATATAGAGAGAACATTGTATATACAGATATGATGGGGGGGGGTGACACCCCAATATAGAGAGAACATTGTATATACAGATATGATGGGGGAGGGGTGACACCCCAATATATAGAGAACATTGTATATACAGATATGATGGGGGAGGGGTGACACCCCAATATAGAGAGAACATTGTATATACAGATATGATGGGGGAGGGGTGACACCCCAATATAGAGAGAACATTGTATATATGTCTTCTGATGGTGGACGTCTCTTTGGTGCCTTCAGCCAGGTGCGATGTAACACACACGTCATCCCGCAATTCTCATGCGTCTTGCCATGCGACAATTGCAGCAACATCACACTGCATTCGGGGCGCCATGTTGATGATGAACGTCTCTTTGGTGCCTCTTCAGACATCTCCATAAAGGACGTCACTGGCAGGAAGGGTTCTCATTGGCCCCAGCAGAAAAGGCCTCAAGCTGGAAAGACTCCTCCCACTTCGGAAGCCAATCAGAGTTCCTTTCTTTTCTCCCAAGCTTCATCCTCCAAGACTAGACCTAAGCCAGGGGCCCAGTTCAGTCACAATCCTGGGGCCCCTAATCCCCAAACCTTCAGACAAGCCCTATAAAACCTCCTGAAGGGAAGTCCACATTTCCTAAAGTGGGGGGATGTCTGTTGGCCTTTGGGGTCACCTGGTCAGCAGACATCTCAGAAGCTCAGGTAAGAGACGTGGTGTCCAGGGGCTACAGGCTAGAGGTCATCTCCCTGCCCCCACCCCGCTTCGTGTTGTCCAACCTGCCGGTGTCCCCGCAGGGACTAGCGGTCCTCCATGCTGCTCCTGCAGATCTGCTGACCCAAGGAGATCTCCCCATTGGACCAACAGCAGAAAGGTTTCCGGGTTTTTACTCCAACCGTTTCCTTGTTCTAAAGCCTCAAGGAGGACATAGGCTGCATTCACTGGGGGGATTAGGGGGCATACAGGGGATTCCTGGGGCTGGGATCACTGTGAACAGTGGGGGATGGGAAGTCTGTACAAAGCAATGACAGGCTGAGCCGGGACCATTCCCATGTATCCGCACATCCATCGGTCATCTGTGGTCAGGGAAGGATGAGCGATCCTGGCCCTAACCGTAGATGACCGATGGATGTGCGGATACATGGGAATGGTCGCGGCTCCTGTCAGCCTGTCATTGCTTTGTACAGACTTCCCATCCCCCACTGTTCACAGTGATCCCATCCGCAGGAATCCCCTGTATGCCCCTAATCCCCCCAGTGAATGCAGCCTATGTCCTCCTTGTGCTCGGGTTCACACCAATGCGGTGCGGGAAACGCTGCGAATCCTGTACGTTTCCCGCACCGCATTGCAATCGCATCACGTTCATGCGATCTGGTGCGGGAGTCAGTAATAAATTATTGACACCCGAAACAGATGGCAAGACGCGATGTGATTGCCAGAAATCACATGACATGGGTGAGAAGACCCATACCATGTGATTCAGGTGCGGATCTAAAGACAGTCCTGCACCTTTGTGGTGCGGATGCGATGTGATTTGAGCCATAGGAAGTGTATGGCCCAAATCGCAGCGCACAGACATGTGCATGGAATGCGCAGAGGAATGCGGTGTGATTCCTGTGCAGACTCCATGCAGTGTCCCGCACCACATAGTGTGATCCGGCTGGGAGGCTTTAGAACAGGGAAAAGGTTGGAGTAAGGCCCCGGTCACAGGGGGCGTACTAATCCGTACAGCCGTGGGGGGCCGTGTTTACTTGGGGGATGTACCGGTGTTCATGCATCCCTGTGCAGGCAGGTTCATTGATGTCAGTTGGGATGCAGCGGCTGCATGGATACAGACACTGCTCCCAATGTAACATCTGTGCGGGTGAACAGCTGTGAACACAGATAGTGTGCGTTCAGGGCCATGCATCCATACGGATGTCAGATTGGGATCAGCATCTGTGTCCATGTTACCACTACGTCCCAACTGACATCAATGGAACTGCCTGCACAGGGGTGCATGAACACCGGGACATCCCCTGCAAATAAACACGGCCCCCCACGGCGGTACACATTGGTATGTCCCCTGTGAATGTGGCCTAAAAACCGGGAACTATTCTGCTGTTGGTCCAATGGGGAGATCTCCTTGGGTCAGCAGATCTGCAGGAGCAGCATGGAGGACCGCTAGTCCCTGCGGGGACACCGGCAGGTTGGACAACACGAAGCGGGGTGGGGGCAGGGAGATGACCTCTAGCCTGTAGCCCCTGGACACCACGTCTCTTACCTGAGCTTCTGAGATGTCTGCTGACCAGGTGACCCCAAAGGCCAACAGACGTCCCCCCACTTTAGAAAGTAGGGAAATCCCTTCAGGAGGTTTAATAGGACTAGTCTGCAGGTTTGGGGATTAGGGGCCCCAGGATTGTGACTGAACTGGGCCCCTGGCTTAGGTCTGCTCTTGGAGGATGAAGCTTGGGAGAAAAGAAAGAAACTCTGATTGGCTTCAGAAGTAGGAGGAGTCTTTCCAGCTTGAGGCCTTTTCTGCTGGGGCCAATGAGAACCCTTCCTGCCAGTGACGTCCTCTATGGAGATGTCTGAAGAGGCACCAAAGAGACGTTCATCATCAACATGGCGCCCCGAATGCAGTGTGATGTTGCTGCAATTGTCGCATGGCAAGACGCATGAGAATTGCGGGATGACGTGTGTGTTACATCGCACCTGGCTGAAGGCACCAAAGAGACGTCCACCATCAGAAGACATATATACAATGTTCTCTCTATATTGGGGTGTCACCCCTCCCCCATCATATCTGTATATACAATGTTCTCTCTATATTGGGGTGTCCCCCCCCCATCATATCTGTATATACAATGTTCTCTCTATACTGGGGTGTCACCCCTCCCCCATCATATCTGTGTATACAATGTTCTCTCTATATTGGGGTGTCACCCCTCCCCCATCATATCTGTATATACAATGTTCTCTCTATATTGGGGTGTCACCCCTCCCCCATCATATCTGTATATACAATGTTCTCTCTATATTGGGGTGTCACCCCTCCCCCATCATATCTGTATATACAATGTTCTCTCTATATTGGGGTGTCACCCCTCCCCCATCATATCTGTATATACAATGTTCTCTCTATATTGGGGTGTCACCCCTCCCCCATCATATCTGTATATGCAATGTTCTCTCTATATTGGGGTGTCCCCCCCATCATATCTGTATATACAATGTTCTCTCTATATTGGGGTGTCACCCCTCCCCCATCATATCTGTATATACAATGTTCTCTCTATATTGGGGTGTCACCCCTCCCCCATCATATCTGTATATACAATGTTCTCTCTATATTGGGGTGTCACCCCTCCCCCATCATATCTGTATATCCAATGTTCTCTCTATATTGGGGTGTCACCCCTCCCCCATCATATCTGTATATGCAATGTTCTCTCTATATTGGGGTGTCCCCCCCATCATATCTGTATATACAATGTTCTCTCTATATTGGGGTGTCACCCCTCCCATCATATCTGTATATACAATGTTCTCTCTATATTGGGGTGTCACCCCCCCCCATCATATCTGTATATACAATGTTCTCTCTATATTGGGGTGTCACCCCTCCCCCATCATATCTGTATATACAATGTTCTCTCTATATTGGGGTGTCACCCCTCCCATCATATCTGTATATACAATGTTCTCTCTATATTGGGGTGTCACCCCTCCCCCATCATATCTGTATATACAATGTTCTCTCTATATTGGGGTGTCACCCCTCCCCCATCATATCTGTATATACAATGTTCTCTCTATGTTGGGATGTCACCCCTCCCCCATATCTGTATATACAATGTTCTCTCCATATTGGGGTGTCACCCCTCCCCCATCATATCTGTATATACAATGTTCTCTCTATATTGGGGTGTCACCCCTCCCCCATCATATCTGTGTATATAATGTTCTCTCTATATTGGGGTGTCACCCCTCCCCCATCATATCTGTATATACAATGTTCTCTCTATATTGGGGTGTCTCCCCTCCCCCATCATATCTGTGTATACAATGTTCTCTCTATATTGGGGTGTCACCCCTCCCCCATCATATCTGTATATACAATGTTCTCTCTATATTGGGGTGTCACCCCTCCCCCATATCTGTATATACAATGTTCTCTCTATATTGGGGTGTCACCCCTCCCCCATCATATCTGTGTATCTAATGTTCTCTCTGAGTCTTCTGGCCGGCCTCTTCGGTTGGCCCGCGCTTCTTCTTTAGCCGCAATACATTCTATAGGTGTCAGACACCACCTGACGGTATCTCTAGTGGCCCACAGTGCGGGGTTCCTCAGCACGCGGGGTCTAAGTCCCAATCTGCTTATGCACCAGGGCCCCTGATGGTGGGGATGGACTTGGAGCAGACCGAGACCAGGGCGCGACCCCTGAGTATGTCCAGCAGTGGTAGAGAGTACCGTCAGAGGTGTTGCGGGAAATAGAGCCTGACGAGAAGAGGCTGGTAGGCCTTGCAGCAGGGACTGATCCTTGCGGGATGGATGGATGGACAGTCAGCGTGACGTAAGGCGTAGTCAGGCAGGCCGGGTTCAGCAACGTGCGGGCAGCGAGGTACCAGAGGAGCAGGCAGAGAATGGTCAGGGTCACGAGCCGGGTTCAGCAACGTGCGGGCAGCGAGGTACCGGAGGAGCAGGCAGGAGAGTGGTCAGGGTCACGAGCCGGGTTCAGCAACGTGCGGGCAGCGAGGTACCGGAGGAGCAGGCAGAGAATGGTCAGGGTCACGAGCCGGGTTCAGCAACGTGCGGGCAGCGAGGTACCGGAGGAGCAGGCAGAGAATGGTCAGGGTCACGAGCCGGGTTCAGCAACGTGCGGGCAGCGAGGTACCGGAGGAGCAGGCAGGAGAGAGGTCAGGGTCACGAGCCGGGTTCAGCAACGTGCGGGCAGCGAGGTACCGGATGAGCAGGCAGAGAATGGTCAGGGTCACGAGCCGGGTTCAGCAACGTGCGGGCAGCGAGGTACCGGAGGAGCAGGCAGGAGAGTGGTCAGGGTCACGAGCCGGGTTCAGCAACGTGCGGGCAGCGAGGTACCAGAGGAGCAGGCAGGAGAGTGGTCAGGTCAAGCCAGGGGTCAAGCAGGAGACAACCAGCAGGGTCAGGATCAAGCAGAGGTCGGCAACAGGAAACTTCACAAACCAGATGACAGGAACAGGATAATAAGACATACCTCCTGTCCTGTTTAAATAGCGCGCCCTGCGCTGTCATTGGTGCCAGGCGCCTGTCCGCGATCGGGAGTGCGCATGCGCGGCCGTCGCCGCCGCCACGATCGCCCAGGGCCCACTGGCTAGAGCGTGTCGGTGTTCTGTGCATGCGCCACCCGGCGTATCGCGGCAGAACACCCGACCCCTGACAATAGGTGAATACGGCTGCGATATTTAGGAGGTGACACAGTCGAAGATGAAACAGTCTGCTGGACATATAACTGGATGTCTCCCGCACAAGATGACGGCGACCTGGTATGAGGTGGGATTGTTGAGATTTTTCACCTTAGGTCGCTTGTGCTTCTTCTTTCGCTGGAATAAATTGCGTGGATTAAAGCGGGTGCCATCACTAGGAGATGCACCGCTGGGATGGCCAGTCGGTTGGTCAGTCCCAGAACTAATGTCATCGCTTGGTGGTTGGATGATGTCACTGATTGATGACATGGTAGAATATCTCTTAGGAATGATGTCATGCGTTGATGGGACGGCATCATCACCCTGTGGAATGACATCACTCGTTGATGGGACGGTATCATCAACCTGTGGAATGACATCACTCAGTAATGGGACGGTATCATCGTCCTGTGGAATGACGTCACTCATTGATGAGAACATTTTGCCATAACTGAACTCTGTGGTTGGCCAGCGCCTCTTCATTGCCCGGCATAAATCCCGTAGGATAAAACGGGCGGTATCGCTAGGAATTTCACCTCTGGATTGGACACTGGGATGGACAGTCATGGTTGTCCATTCTCGCCTATTGCCAGAACTCGATGGTAGGATCATGTCTTTTGTTGGAAAGACGCCAGAAGTCGTTGATGGTAAAGTGTTATCTAATGCTGGAAAGAGTAAACCTCTTGTTGATGTGCTGGAAGGATGAACACGGATGGGATCCCTGGGAGGTGCGACGCTGGGAATGGGAAAGTCAGAATCTCCCGTAGCACTGTCCGCATATTCATCTTTTGGTGGTATGTGGTCATTCTCTGGTAGATTGAGCTTGCGGTGCCTGAACTCCTTGGTTGGCCTGCGCCTCCCCATTGGCCGGCATAGATCCCGTAGGTGAGCACGGATGTCATCCCTGGGAGGTGGGACGCTGGGAATGGGAAGGTCAGTCTCTTCCATAGCACTGTCCACACTTTCACTTGTTGATGGGAAGATGTTAATGTTCCTGAGCCGCTTGTTTCGCTCGCTCCTCCTCATTTCCCGGAGTAAATCCGTTATGTGAGCACGGACGTCATTGCTAGGAGGTGTGAGGATGGGAGTACGAAAGTCAGCCTGGTCCATAGTGATGTCTGTTGTTAGATCGATGTCAATCGTCGGTGGGTTGATGTTGCTTTTCGTTGGTTGGATCCATTGGTGAAATGGCTTGAAATATTTTAGGAACATTACCAGCAGCAAGATGATAAGTCCCAACAAGCATTCTGATTGGTGCTCAGCAACAGTATTTATAAGCATGGGTAGCACTGTGTTCCCTAAGGCCGCCCACCCATTGGACCAGACTGACTGGAGCCCAGCAACCATCCATTGGTAGCAGTCAGTGGCATTTATAAGCATGGGTGGGGCTGTGTTCCCTAAGGCCGCCCACCCATTGGACCAGACTGACTGGAGCCCAGCAAACATCCATTGGTAGCAGTCAGTGGCATTTATAAGCATGGGTGGGATTCTGTTCCCTAAGGCTGCCCACCCATTGGACCAGACTGACTGGAGCTCAGCAACCATCCATTGGTAGCAGTCAGTGGCATTTATAAGCATGGGTGGGGCTGTGTTCCCTAAGGCTGCCCACCCATTGGACCAGACTGACTGGAGCCCAGCAACCATCCATTGGTAGCAGTCAGTGGCATTTATAAGCATGGGTGGGGCTGTGTTCTCTGAGGTTGGCCCCTCGCTGTACCAGACATCGAGTAGTTGATAAAAGAATTCAATCAGCTCCAGGAACATCAAATATTGTTCTAATATTGTGGCCAGATGATTCCTGCGCAGGATGTACCTCAGAATGAGAACACTTATCAGGACTGTCCCCTTATACCAGAATGGAATGGTGGCCAGTAGTGAAAACCAACTGATGGGTCCTGGGGACTCGTTTTCCAATTCTCTGACCTTTTCCTGCTCCAGTTCTTCCATCATCTTCATGGTCCTCCCCTCCTCCATGCGTATATCTGGGGAGTCTTTGATGAAATATCGGTGTTCCTCCATCATCTTCATGCTCCCCCCCTCCATGCGGATATCTGGGGAGTCTTTGATGAAATTTCTTTGTTCCTCCATAATCTTCATATCATTGTCCTTGTCCATGCCGGTCTTTGTGGAGTCTTTGATGTCCTTCCTGTGTACTCCCCAAGGGAGCAACAGGATAACAATCGCGGCAAAGATTCTGCACATTTTTTTTTTTTTTTTTTAGAAAAAAAACAGGAGCTCTGTAAGGAAGCAGCTGTCTCTGGTGAGAGAAAACAGCAACTGAGGACTCACAGTGAGGGAGGTCATGTGACCACAGTGAGGGGGGCGGGGTTTATGTGTGACCAATCAGCAGCCTCTGTTCAGCCTGCTTTACTCTGATTGGCTCATCTGGGATCCAGTCTGTTTACAGTGCAAAGTCACAGTGAGGGGGGCGGAGTTTATGTGTGACCAATCAGCAGCCTCTGTTCAGCCTGCTTTACTCTGATTGGCTCATCTGGGATCCAGCTCAGGTGGCTTTGGATTGGATGTTGGGATGTAGAGCAGATCTGGATTGGATCCTATTATATAACATTGATACCATTTCCCTGTATTTATAATATAGACGCCTCTGTTTATATTCATACAATGTTATTATAATGTCATTTTATTTATTTTACTGTATTAATAGGATTGTAATGATTGATATGAATTATAATATAAACAATAATGGGTGTAATATTAATAATCCCAATAATTATAATACAATAAAGCTGTTCTGTGTATTTGGATGACAGAAATCTCCTGGCCATTCTCTGTGCTGACATTTCCCTGATGTAATGCACACAGGAGCCGCTAGAGGGCAGCAACACTCAGCTCCTCCTGTAGTGTCCCATCACCATAGATTTCCTCCTGGAAGACCCATCACCATGGAGACCAGGCAGGAAGTGATCGGTGTTTTCATGGTGTCTGGAGGGGAAGTTGGGGAAGCTGCGCCCCGGGGTGGCCGGGAAGGGGAAGTGCTGAGGGAAGGGAGACACTGGGGGAAGGGAGACACTGGGGGGGGGGGGGGGTCAGCCCCCATTATTATTATGGGTAATAAGATGTGTAATCATATATAATGTTATAGTGATACATCGTCATAACTCCTCTGATAGTCACACTTATTGTTATCATTAACCATCATTTCTATACCCCCCCATCATCACTATACCCCCCCCATCATCACTATACCCCCCCATCATCACTATACCCCCCCCATCATCACTATACCCCCCCCATCATCGCTATACCCCCCCCATCATCACTATACCCCCACCCATCACCGCTATACCCCCCCCATCATCACTATACCCCCCCCCATCATCACTATACCCCCCCATCATCACTATACCCCCCCATCATCACTATACCCCCCCCCATCATCGCTGTACCCCCCCCATCACTGCTATATTCCCCCCATCATCGCTATACCCCCCATCATCGCTATACCCCCCCCCATCACCGCTATACCCCCCCATCATTTCTATACCCCCCCATCATCACTATACCCCCCCATCATCGCTATACCCCCCCCCATCATCGCTATACCCCCCCATCATCGCTATACCCCCCCATCATCGCTATACCCCCCCCCCATCATCGCTGTACCCCCCCCATCACTGCTATATCCCCCCCATCATCGCTATACCCCCCATCATCGCTATACCCCACCATCATCACTGTACACCCCCCATCATCGCTGTACACCCCCCCCCACCATCATCGCTGTACACCCCCCCCCCACCATCATCACTGTACACCCCCCCATCATCGCTGTACACCCCCCCCCCCCACCATCATCGCTGTACACCCCACCATCATCGCTGTACACCCCCACATCATCACTGTACACCCCCCCCATCATCACTGTACACCCCCCCCCCATCATCACTGTACACCCCCCCCCCACCATGGCTGTACACCCCCCCCCCATGTTTGGGACCCCCTGTATGACCTTTACCGGGGTAATCAGGACGGATGGCGGATGCAATGCTTTACAAGCTGCTAATAAAACAATTATAAATACACATTTTTTTTACCTGCAAAACACGGCATTTATTTATTTATTTCATTGTTTTTTAAGGTGAACTTCTATTGTTGGAGAATATTTCTCTGGCTGTCAGTTTGCATTTGTATCTTCTATGCTGGGAAAAGGTTTCTTTGAGTTGTGATGATTTGGTTTGTGATTATGATGGGTCACCATTGTGAACTAACCATCCGTTTTACTCTTCTAGAAGATCAGGAAATATTCCCGGACACATTCCTTGCTGACCCCCCAACATTAATAAAAGGGGGCGTTCAGAAGAGGGCGACAGACCCCAGTGTAGCCGAAGGGATGATGGCGTGCCCCCTGTCTTCTCTGACAGCCAATGGTGAGTTCACATGGGGAATGCCCTTCATCACTGAGCTGACAACACTGTCTCTGCTGCACTGAAATCCCAAGCAGTGTTGTCAGCCCCGGCCAGTTCTTCTCTGTATTACTAATAGCGTGTTAGGAGGCCTGGATCCCAAATGGGAAAACAGATTTGATGAAGAGAGGCAGCTCTGTAATGTGGGGTATCCCTGAGGGTCCCCAGAAAAGTGTCCAAGGATGAGAGTGCCCCCGGATAGTGTACGTCCAGTAAATGTTTATCAAATGTTACTTCAACTTTAAAGGATAAATGTAAAGGTGTACAACCCCCCCTCCCATCCCCCGATACCTGCTGTACAACCCCCCCTCCCATCCCCCGATACCTGCTGTACAACCCCCCCTCCCATCCCCTGATACCTGCTGTACTTACCTTTGGGGTGGGAGCTGTCAGGGCTCCCACAGGTGACCCAGTAGTCCAGGGATTCTCTGGGCAGCACTTCCTGGAAGGAGAAAGTACAGAGGGACCTGTGGGGGGGGGGGGGGGTACGGTGTTCATACACCCTCTGCACTGCATTTGTATTGTGGAGCTCACGGTGAGCTGACTATCTTCTACCCCCTCTGCTATGATATGCCCCCCCCCCCATGTATGTATGGTGGCATCAGTCTTGGGCAAGCGCCTGGTGCTGAAATCAGCGCCATCCATCAACTCTCATCCATTCTTCAAAACATCACGGTCAGACAGCGGTGGGGGGGGGATAGAGGGGCGTGCTGTCAACCACGCTAGCCCCCAGTCTACAGCACATGTAATACATACATGCACTCTGTCACCTAGAGCTCAGGATGAAATACACATTATAGATTCTCCTTTGAAGCTGGACTCCAGGTATGAAAAGAACATCAATGAATCCTCATAATCTCCTGTACAGCAGAGCTCAGGCTGGGAGATGGAGGAGCATCAGAGGGAACCAATAGGAATAGATAGAATTTGTGGTGGTTTTTGCCCATGTGATTGGTTCTGGCCTCTTTCACATAACCGTTCCAATCAGGTCCACCTGTCAGTTTTTTGGATTTGGCTAAACAGGCCAGACTTCCCTCCCCACCTCCATCAATGAGACTTCCCTCCCCACCTCCATCAATGAGACTTCCCTCCCCACCTCCATCAATGAGACTTTCCTCCTCACATCCACCAATGAGACTTCCCTCCCCACCTCCATCAATGAGACTTTCCTCCTCACATCCACCAATGAGCCCCCACTGGGTTGTTTTCTTTTTGTGCTAAAAAGATTGGGGAAAAAAAACCAAACCGTTTTCTTTGTTCTGTTATACAATTTTGCACATTCTCCTCCAGGTTGCTGATGCCTCTCCAGTCGCCGTCATCTCGTCCAGCGTGCCCGCCAGTACTGGGGTGCACTTACCTGCGGGCGCCGTAGTTACTTTGGCTCCGCCCCCAGACATCATCGGGATGAAGGACAGCGGAGGAGATGTAAGTCCCTGATTTCAGTCTTCTGCTTCATTCTGCCTCAAGTATTCAGGGAAAGGGAAAAGCTGTCACTTTGTAACAGGTTCTCTTTCTAGCCCCGCCTCCTCTGCGGCTCTTTTTGTATAAACGGTTTGGTTAGGAAGGGAAGGATTACCATACACTTACAGATCTAAAGCCAGCGAGTTATAGAGGAAATAATGCAGCATGCAGACCTTTTACTAAAGCGCAACTCCACCAAAAAGGGGAAATTCCGCTTTAACCACTTGCCTACCGGGCACTTATACCCCCTTCCTTACCAGGCCAATTTTCAGCTTTCAGCGCTCTCACACTTTGAATGACAATTACTCAGTCATGCAACACATATAAAATTTTCGTCCTTTTTTTCACACAAATAGAGCATTATTTTGGTGGTATTTACTCACCACTGGGGTTTTTTATTTTTTGCACTATAAATGAAAAAAGACCGAAAATTTTGAAAAAAAATGCGTTTTTCTTAGTATTTGTTATAAAATTTTTCAAATAAGTAATTTTTCTTCATATATCTTCACCAAAATTTATACTACTACATTTGTTTGGTAAAAATAACACAAATCAGTGCATATTATTTGGTCTGTGTGAAAGCTAGAAAGTCTACAAGCTATGGTACCAATCATTGAAAATTGATCACACCTGATGTACCGATGCCCTATCTCATTTCTTGAGGCCCTAACAAGCCAGAACAGTACAAATACCCCATAAATGACCCCTTTTTGGAAAGTAGACATTCCAAAGTATTCAGTAAGAGGCATGGTGAGTTTTTTAAAGCTGTAGTTTTTTCCAAAAATTCTTTGGAAAATTAAATTTTATTTATTTATTTTTTTTCCCAAAAGATTGGCATATTAACAAGTTATTTCTCACACACAGCACAGGTATACTTGCAACTACACCCCAAAATATTTTCTGCTGCTTCTCCTGAATATAATGATACCAAATGTGTTAGACTTTTGAACATCCTCACCACATAGAGAGGCCCAACATGCAAGGAGCATCAACAAGTGTTCTAGGGACATAAATTACACATCTAACATCTTGACTACGTATTACAATTTTGAAGGCCTTAAAGCACCAGGACAATGGAATTACCCACAAAATGACTCCATTTTGAGAAGCAAACACCCCAACCTATAATCCATGAGGCATAATGAGTCTTTTGAACATGTCGTTTATTTCCAAAAGTTTTCGGAATATGCGGGAAGAAAATGAAAATATATTTTTTTTACACAAAGTTGTCGATTTATAAGATATTTCTAAAGCATAGCATGTAAATACCACAAAATACACTCCAAAATACATTTTGCTACTCCTCCTGAATATAACGATACCAAATGTGTGAGACTTTTCCGCAGCCTCACCACATAGAGAGGCCTAACATGCAAGGAGCACCATCAGGTGTTCTAGGGACATAAATTGCACATTTAACATCTTGACTACCTATTACACTTTTGAAGACCTTAAAGCACCAGGACAATTGAATTACCCACAAAATGACTCCATTTTGAGAAGTAAACACCCCAACCTAACTTCCATGAGGCATAATGAGTCTTTTGAACATGTTGTTTATTTCCAAACGTTTTTGGAATATGCGGGAAGAAAATGAAAACTTATTTTTTTTTCCACAAAGTTATCCATTTATAAGATATTTCTAACACATAACATGTAAATACCACAAAATACACCCCAAAATACATTCTACTACTCCTCCTGAATATAACGATACCAAATATGTGAGACTTTTCCGCAGCCTCACCACATAGAGAGGCCCAACATGCAAGGAGCACCATCAGGTGTTCTAGGGACATAATTTACACATCTAGTATCTTGACTACCTATTACACTTTTGAAGGTCTTGAAGCACCAGGACAACTGAATTACCCACAAAATGACCACATTTTGAGAAGCAAACACCCCAACGTATATTCCGTGAGGCATAATGAGTCGTTTGAACATGTCAATTATTACCCAAAGTTTTCAGAATATGCGGGAAGAAAATGAAAACATATTTTTTTTTACAGAAAGTTGTCCATTTATAAAATATTTCTAACACACAGCACGTAAATACCAAAAAAAAAAACCCAAAATACATTCTGCTACCTCTCCTGAGTATGGCAATAGCAAATGTGTGAGACTTTTCTACAGCCTGGCCATATACAGAGGCCCAACATCCAAGTAGCATCTTTAGGCGTTCTAAGGGCAAAAATTACACATCTAATTTCTTGACAACCTAAAACACTTTTGATGGTTTTGGAGGACCAGGACAAAGGAAGCACCCACAAAATGACCCAGTTTTGGAAAGCAAACACTCCAACGTATTTTTTAGGAGGCATAATGAGTCTTTTGAACATGTCGTTTTTTTCCACAAGTTTTCAGAAAATGTGGAAAAAAAATTAAAACTTTATTTTTTTACACAAAGTTGTCGATTTATAAGATATTTCTAACACATAACATGTAAATACCACAAAATACACCCCAAAATACATTCTGCTACTCCTCCTGAGTATGGTAATACCACATGTGTGAGACTTTTCTACAGCCTGACCACATAGAGAGGCCCAACATGCAAGGAGCACCATCAGGTGTTCTAGGGACATAAATTACACATCTAATATCTTGACTACCTATTACAATTTTGAAGGCCCTGAAGCACCAGGACAATGGAATTACCCACAAAATGACCCCATTTTGAGAAGTAAACACCCCAACATATATTCTATGAGGCATAATGAGTCTTTTGAACGTGTCATTTTTTTCCACAAGCTTTCGGACTATGTAAAAAGAAAATGAAAACGTTTTTTTTTACACAACGTTGTTCATTTATAAGATATTTCTAACACATAGCATGTAAATACCACAAAATATACCCCAAAATACATTCTGCTATTCCTCCTGAGTATGGCAATACCACATATGTGACACTTTATAACAGCCTGGCCACATACAGAGGCCCAACATCAAGGTAGGTGTTCTAGGGACATAAATTACACATCTAATTTCCAGACAACCTATCATTTTTGAAGGCCCTTCATATTTCTAACACATAGCATGTACATACCAAGAATTACACCCCAAAATACATTTGAGAAAATGGTAAGCAAAAGATTACCTGTGGTTTTAGTAGTGCAGTTGTCCACAGAGGAGAGCATTGATCCAGGCAGCAGGCAGGGATGTGGTCAGCTACATCAAAAGCAATTGTCCAGGCAGCAGACAGGATTATTGTCCATTGTCAGTACAGGAAGCAGGCAGATATATCATCAGAGCAGCCAAACCATTGGTCCAGGCAGCAGGCAGAGATGTGGTCAGCAGCCAAAGGATTGTCAAGGCAGAGACACGGCATAGCCAAAATATCAGTCCCGGTAGTAGGCAGGAACATGGTCCATGGTACAGGTAGCAGGCAGAGGCGTGGTCAGTTCATGTGTCAGGCAGCGGCATGTTGGCAATAAGTTGGCAGCAGGCAGAAATATCAGGTTTAGGGCCCCGTCAGCTAAGACAGGGGTAGAGGCTTCGTCCCACCCATCTCTTCGAAGCCTCCGGACTAACAGACCCTTTTTTGGGAATTATAAAACCCAGAGAAAACCAAAAACTTAGTTTTCTCCACTCCGAAAAACTATTCTGAAGCCCCTCACATATGTGAGACCCCTGTATTATTTTGAATCATAATACTACAAAGCAGGGCAGAAGATCAGTCCAAGCGGCGGGGCAAAAAACGTGGTCAATTAACAAGCCGAGGTCAGTTCTGATGGAAAGCAGAGGCATCGTCAATAAACAGGCCAGGGTCATTTCCAGAGCAGGCAGAGATATGGTCAGTTTAGGCGGCAGGCAGAGGCGTGGTCGAATAACAGGCCAGGGTCAGTTCCAGAACAGGCAGAGGTATGGTCAGTTTAGGCAGCAGGCAGTGGCGTTGTCAAATAACAAGCTAGGGTCATTTCAGGAGCAGGCAGAGGCATGAGGAGTGAATGGCAGGAAATTCATAATTACGTTTACCATACTTCACTAATATTTTACAGAAGTATGGTAACGGCGGAAACAGTAACCTATGCAGAGGCCTGGTTGGGAAGGACACTGAGGACAATAAATGCTGGTGTCTCGTCTAACTCCTCTTCTGGAGCACACCCGACATTTTTTTTGACGTCTTTGACCTCCTTCTCTGCGAGGGACTTTTTCAGGAAAATGCTGTTCCTGGAGTCTACTCACTACATCTGAGTGAACACTTTCTGGTGGGCCTCCAGGGTACAAAAGGGCAGTGACAATTTCTTCCTGATACCAAAGAAAGGGCATGGGTGTCTCGGTGGATTTCCGGTAGATTATATATGTGTTATAAACGGCCAAATTAAAAAAATAAATGGAGACTTTTTTATACCAATGGCGGGTTCTTCTTACAGCAAGGTAGGGCTGGATCATCTGATCATTGAAGTCAACTCCCCCCATGAATAAATTATAATCATGGACACATTCTGGTTTTTGGAATGCGCCATTTTTTCTGGTGATTTGCACGTGGTTGTCATTATGAATTGATGAGAGCATGTAGATGTCTCGTTTGTCCCTCCACTTCAAAGCCAATATCTCTTCGTTCCGCAAAGTCACTGACTCCCCTCTCTGTAGTCTTGTGTTCACCAGCCTTTGCGGGAATCCCTTCCTATTCGATCTCACGGTGCCACATGCTAGTGTTCTCCTTCGGTGAAGATTGCGGAAAAGGGGTAAGCTGGTGTAAAAGTTATCAACATAGAGATGATAACCCTTTTCAAAGAGTGGAAACACAAGCTCCCATACAACTTTTCCACATGCTCCAATATAATCTGGGCATTCAGGGGGATGCAGTTGGCTGTCCTTTCCTTCGTACACGAGGAAGGCGTACACGTACCCCGTGGCTCTGTCGCATAACTTATAAAGTTTAATCCCATATCGGGCCCTTTTGCTGGGGATAAACTGCTTGAAACTCAGCCTGCCACTGAAGGGGACAAGTGACTCATCCACGCAGATGTGTTTTTCTGGGACAAATAATTGGGCAAATTTATCAGAGAAGAAATTAAGGAGTGGCCGAATTTTATATAGTTTATCATATTCTGGGTCATTTTGAGGAAGGCACTGGGTGTTATCATTGTAATGCAGGAACCTCATGATCATTTGATATCTTGTTCTGGACATGACTGATGAGAAAACTGGCATGTGATAGATTGGGCGGGTAGACCAGTAGGAGTGTAATTGATTTTTTTTGTGAGTCCCATATTAAATGTGAGGCCCAAAAATGTTTTAAATTCCTCCACTGTCAACTGTTTCCATTCATACGGACGGGCATAACATGAATCTGGGTTTGTAGCTATGAACTGTTGGGCATAGAGGTTGCACTGGTCCACAATTAAATTTAGAAAGTCATTGGTAAAAATTAAATTAAAAAAATCAATAGGGGCAAAATTTTCTGTGTTTACCTGGACTCCTGGCTGGGCAGTAAAAGGGGGGATGTTAGCTGCTCCAGAGTTAGAGGGAAGCCATAGGGGGTTTTGAAGGGCATATGGAAGAGTGGCATGGGTCCTAACCCTTTGGGGCTGAGGTAACACCTGACTAGGACCTGGTCTTTCTTGACGTCCTCCATTTCTTGTGGAAGCCACTGCTCTGCTAGTGGATGCTACCGCGCTACTTTTGGTAGCCTGCTCCTCACCAGAACGCCTTCGTTTGATGGGCACAATTTCCTCCTCCTCCGATGATGATTCTGTAACAGATCCACTGCTTAAAACGGGCTCATACTCCAAATCAGAACCACGCTCATAATCCAAATCAGAATCATGCTCTGAGAGCTCCCCGCTGCTCTCGTCGGTCATGGATAAAATTTGGTACGCCTCCTCGCAAGAAAATAATTTTTTGGACATACTGGGACAGTTGAGGCTGCACTGATGTGTGCTGATGAGGCTGCACTTGTGGGTGCTGATGGGGGTACACTGCTAGGTCCTGATGAGGGTGCGCTGATGGGGATGCACTGATGAGAGTGCACTGACGGGTGCTGATGAGGCTGCACTTGTTGGTGATTATAGGGGTGCACTGCTGAGCACTGATGAGGGTGCGCTGTTGGGGGTGCACTGATGGGTGCTGCTGATGAGGCTGCACTAATGGACACTGATGAGGTTGCACTGCTGTGCAATAATGGGCTGCACTGATAAACTGCCACTGATGTGCTCTGATGGGTGCTAATGAGGATCCACTGATAGGGTGGTACTGATGTGTATGAATAAGTGGCACTGATGTACACTGATAAGCTGCAGTGATGAAGCAGCACTGGTGGACACTGATGAGCACCGATAAGTTGCAGTGATGAGACAGCACTGATGAGCACTGATAAGCTGCAGTGATGAAGCAGCACTGGTGGACACTGATGAGCCCTCACTAATGAGCACTTGCTGATGGGCACTGATGTGCACAGATCGGCACTGATGAGCACCGATATGCACAGTTGAGCACTGATGGGCACTCACTGGTGGGCACTGATGAGCACAGATGGGTACTGACAGGCACCGATGAGCAGATGGGCACTGATGTGCACTCACTGGTGGACACTGATGAGGACAGATGGGCACTCACTGGTGGGCACTGATGAGCACTGACAGGCACCGATGAGCACTGATGTGCACTCACTGGCGGGTACTGATGAGCACAGATGGGCACTCACTGGTGGGCACTGACATGCACAGATGGGCACCGACGGGCACCGATGAGCACAGATAAGCACTGACGGGCACAGATGAGTACTCACTGGTGGGCACCGAGGAGCACAGATGAGCACTGATGGGCACTGATATACACACTGGCAGGCACAGATGAGCACAGATGGGCATTCACTGGTGGGCACTGATGAGCACAGATGGGCACTGACAGGCACCGAGGAGCACTGATGGGCACTGATGTGCACTCACTGGCGGGTACTGATGAGGACAGATGGGCACTCACTGGTGGGCACTGATATGCACAGATGGGCACTGACGGGCACAGGCACTGATATACACACTGGCAGGCACTGATGAGTACAGATGGGCACTGTAGATCACAGATGGGCACTGTAGATCACAGATGGGCACTGATGAGCAAAGATGGGCACTGTAGATCGCAAATGGTCACTGTAGAGCACAGGGCACTGTAGAGCACTGATGGGCACTGTAGAGCACTGATGGGCACTGTAGATCACAGGTGGGCACTGTAGAGCACTGATGGGCACTGTTGATCACAGGTGGGCACTGTTGATCACAGGTGGGCACTGTAGAGCACTGATGGGCACTGTAGATCACAGGCGGGCACTGTAGAGCACTGATGGGCACTGTATAGCACTGGTGGGCACTGTATAGCACTGATGGGCACTGTAGATCACAGGTGGGCACTGTAAAGCACAGGTGGGCACTGTAGATCACAAACAGGGCACTGTAGATCACAGACAGGGCACTGTAGATCACAGACAGGGCACTGTAGATCACAGATAGGGCACTGTAGATCACAGACAGGGCAGTGTAGATCACAGATAGGGCACTGTAGATCACAGACAGGGCACTGTAGATCACAGACAGGGCACTGTAGATCACAGATAGGGCACTGTAGATCACAGACAGGGCACTGTAGATCACAGACAGGGCAGTGTAGATCACAGATAGGGCAGTGTAGATCACAGACAGGGCACTGTAGATCACACTCACAGTTGTAAGAACTGATTCTCTCTCCTTTCCTCACACTCGGTATTGGTGTGAGGAAAGGAGAGAGAAAACCCAGCCATGACCCTGCTGTGTTTACATTTGTGATCGCTCTGTCCAATGAAGAGCGACCACAAATGTAATCAGCAGCTGTAAGTGGCTGTTCACCCCCCTCTTCCTAATGTGCTGTGTCCGAGGGACACAGCCGTCACTGACAGTACCCGATGCGCGCCGCCGGGGGCGCGCGAGAAGCGCGATCACGGGAGGACGTCATATGACGCCCACCCAGAACTGGCCGGCCGCGGTGCAGCCGACATTCGGCTATGCGCGGTCGGCAAGAAGTTAAAGTGACATCAACCACTTGCCTACCGGGCACTTTTACCCCCTTCCTGCCCAGGCCAGATGTCACACTTTAAATAACAATCGCACGGTCATGCAACATTGCATCCAAACTAAATTTATATCTTTTTTTTTGACAAATAGAGCTTTTTTTTGCTATTTAATCATCACTGGGGGGGGGGGGGGAAGGGGGGTTATTTTGTGCTAAACAAAAGAAAGACCAGACATTATGAAAAAAAAATATATTTTCTCTAAAGTTTTGTAAATAGGTGATGTTTCTCCTTCAATGATGTGTGCAGATGAGGCTGCACTGATGGGCACTGAGAGCCAGCACTGATGGGCATTGATTGGTGGGACTGATGGGCACTGACAGCCAGCACTGAGAAGGCACTGATAGTCAGCACTGATGGGTATTGATCAGGAGGCACTGTTGAGGCTGCACCAATATGCAGAACTGATAGACGGCACTGCTGGGCACTGATGGGCACAGACAAGCGGCCCTGATGGGCATTTATTGGAGGGACTGATGGGTACTGACATCCAGCACTGAGGAGACACTGATAGTCAGCACTGATGGGTATTGATGAGGAGGCCGTGTTGAGGCTACACCAATATGATGCACTGATGGGACCTTAAATTCAACACTTATAAGCACTGATAGCGTGCACTGATGGCACCGATACAAAGCACTGATGGGGCTACACTGATAAGTGCCCTGATGATCAGTGTATTTGTCCCCTCTGAGAAATGCCGCTTCCCAGCTCTCCTCTCCTCATGTGCTGTGAGCGGGAGGAGAGGACTGCCGATATCCAGCATTTCTGATTTACACTGATCGGCTGTGATTGGGCACAGGTGACCACATGGTAAAAGGCTGCTCTGATTGGCCCTTTCCTGGACATATGATCAGCTGTGGCTGAAGGAGACAGGGATCAAAGAATTCTATGTTTTATTGTATTTGCTTCTCACCTACAAATAAAAAAAAATATTTTTTCCATTTCTAATCCTATTATTGCCATTATTATTCGGATAATTATCATTATAAATATTTTTTCTATTATTAATATTATCACGTCAATACTAAGGAGGCGAAGCAGCCATCTTGGATATTGCGTTGGCTGGGAATCGAACCCAGGTCAGCTGCTTGGAAAGCGGTTATGCTAACCACTACACCACCAACACGAGGTTGCATGTTTTTAGAATGTGGGAGAAAACCGGAGTACCCGGAGGAAACCCACGCAGGCACAGGGAGAACATGCAAACTCCATGCAGATAGGGTCCTGGTCAGGATTTCAACCAAGGACCCCAGTGCTGCAAGGCTAACCAATAAGCCTCTGTGCTGCCCATATTTTGGCCTCTGATGTATAAGGCCCGCCCCCGCTGAGCGGGGTAAATCAGTGATGTCCAGTAGAGATTAGAGATGATGTCTTCAGCTGTACATTATTGGCTGGACGGGTTCGGGGATGTCGTCCATCTTATTTCCCACATGAGTGTCCTGTCTGTGAACATGAGGAGAACTCTTTGTGTGAGATGTTGGTCTGTGGAGCGGCCATGTGAAGAACGCTTCGTGCTCATGTCTTCTGATGGTGAAGGTCTCCTCTGTGCCCCCAACCTGACCCTTAGACAACCTCATATAGGACGTCGCTGGTAGTCAGAGTTCTCATTGGCCCCAGCAGAAAAGGCCTCAAGCTGGGATGACGACTCCTCCCACTTCTGAAGCCAAGAAGCGTTCCTGACATTTCTCTGAGACTTCAACCTCCAAGGCCAGACTTAAGCCAGGGGCCCAGTTCAGTCACAAGTCTGGGGCCCCTAATCCCCAAACCTACAGACAAGTTCAATTAAAAGTCCTAAAGGTAAGCCGCTATTTCCCAACGTGGGGGGACATCCCAATATAGAGAGAACATTGTATATACAGATATGATGGGGGAGGGGTGACACCCCAATATAGAGAGAACATTGTATATACAGATATGATGGGGGAGGGGTGACACCCCAATATAGAGAGAACATTGTATGTACAGATATGATGGGGGAGGGGTGACACCCCAATATAGAGAGAACATTGTATATACAGATATGATGGGGGGGGGGGGTGACACCCCAATATAGAGAGAACATTGTATATACAGATATGATGGGGGAGGGGTGACACCCCAATATAGAGAGAACATTGTATATACAGATATGATGGGGGAGGGGTGACACCCCAATATAGAGAGAACATTGTATATACAGATATGATGGGGGAGGGGTGACACCCCAATATAGAGAGAACATTGTATATACAGATATGATGGGGGAGGGGTTATACCCCAATATAGAGAGAACATTGTATATACAGATATGATGGGGGAGGGGTGACACCCCAATATAGAGAGAACATTGTATATATGTCTTCTGATGGTGGACGTCTCTTTGGTGCCTTCAGCCAGGTGCGATGTAACACACACGTCATCCCGCAATTCTCATGCGTCTTGCCATGCGACAATTGCAGCAACATCACACTGCATTCGGGGCGCCATGTTGATGGTGAACGTCTCTTTGGTGCCTCTTCAGACATCTCCATAAAGGACGTCACTGGCAGGAAGGGTTCTCATTGGCCCCAGCAGAAAAGGCCTCCAGCTGGAAAGACTCCTCCCACTTCGGAAGCCAATCAGAGTTCCTTTCTTTTCTCCCAAGCTTCATCCTCCAAGACCAGACCTAAGCCAGGGGCCCAGTTCAGTCACAATCCTGGGGCCCCTAATCCCTAAACCTTCAGACAAGCCCTATAAAACCTCCTGAAGGGAAGCCCCCATTTCCTAAAGTGGGGGGACGTCTGTTGGCCTTTGGGGTCACCTGGTCAGCAGACATCTCAGAAGCTCAGGTAAGAGACGTGGTGTCCAGGGGCTACAGGCTAGAGGTCATCTCCCTGCCCCCACCCCGCTTCGTGTTGTCCAACCTGCCGGTGTCCCCGCAGGGACTGGCGGTCCTCCATGCTGCTCCTGCAGATCTGCTGACCCAAGGAGATCTCCCCATTGGACCAACAGCAGAAAGGTTTCCGGGTTTTTACTCCAACCGTTTCCTTGTTCTAAAGCCTCAAGGAGGACATAGGCTGCATTCACTGGGGGGATTAGGGGGCATACAGGGGATTCCTGGGGCTGGGATCACTGTGAACAGTGGGGGATGGGAAGTCTGTACAAAGCAATGACAGGCTGAGCCGGGACCATTCCCATGTATCCGCACATCCATCGGTCATCTGTGGTCAGGGAAGGATGAGCGATCCTGGCCCTAACCGTAGATGACCGATGGATGTGCGGATACATGGGAATGGTCGCGGCTCCTGTCAGCCTGTCATTGCTTTGTACAGACTTCCCATCCCCCACTGTTCACAGTGATCCCATCCGCAGGAATCCCCTGTATGCCCCTAATCCCCCCAGTGAATGCAGCCTATGTCCTCCTTGAGCTCGGGTTCACACCAATGCGGTGCGGGAAACGCTGCGAATCCTGTACGTTTCCCGCACCGCATTGCAATCGCATCACGTTCATGCGATCTGGTGCGGGAGTCAGTAATAAATTATTGACACCCGAAACAGATGGCAAGACGCGATGTGATTGCCAGAAATCACATGACATGGGTGAGAAGACCCATACCATGTGATTCAGGTGCGGATCTAAAGACAGTCCTGCACCTTTATGGTGCGGATGCGATGTGATTTGAGCCATAGGAAGTGTATGGCCCAAATCGCAGCGCACAGACATGTGCATGGAATGCGCAGAGGAATGCGGTGTGATTCCTGTGCAGACTCCATGCAGTGTCCCGCACCACATAGTGTGAACCGGCTGGGAGGCTTTAGAACAGGGAAAAGGTTGGAGTAAGGCCCCGGTCACAGGGGGCGTACTATTCCGTACAGCCGTGGGGGGCCGTGTTTACTTGGGGGATGTACCGGTGTTCATGCATCCCTGTGCAGGCAGGTTCATTGATGTCAGTTGGGATGGAGCGGCTGCATGGATACAGACACTGCTCCCAATGTAACATCTGTGCGGGTGAACAGCTGTGAACACAGATAGTGTGCGTTCAGGGCCATGCATCCATACGGATGTCAGATTGGGATCAGCATCTGTGTCCATGTTACCACTACGTCCCAACTGACATCAATGGAACTGCCTGCACAGGGATGCATGAACACCGGGACATCCCCTGCAAATAAACACGGCCCCCCACGGCGGTACACATTGGTATGTCCCCTGTGAATGTGGCCTAAAAACCGGGAACTATTCTGCTGTTGGTACAATGGGGAGATCTCCTTGGGTCAGCAGATCTGCAGGAGCAACATGGAGGAGCGCTAGTCCCTGCGGGGACACCGGCAGGTTGGACAACACGAAGCGGGGTGGGGGCAGGGAGATGAACTCTAGTCTGTAGCCCCTGGACACCACGTCTCTTACCTGAGCTTCTGAGATGTCTGCTGACCAGGTGACCCCAAAGGCCAACAGACGTCCCCCCACTTTAGAAAGTAGGGAAATCCCTTCAGGAGGTTTAATAGGACTAGTCTGCAGGTTTGGGGATTAGGGGCCCCAGGATTGTGACTGAACTGGGCCCCTGGCTTAGGTCTGCTCTTGGAGGATGAAGCTTGGGAGAAAAGAAAGAAACTCTGATTGGCTTCAGAAGTAGGAGGAGTCTTTCCAGCTTGAGGCCTTTTCTGCTGGGACCAATGAGAACCCTTCCTGCCAGTGACGTCCTTTATGGAGATGTCTGAAGAGGCACCAAAGAGACGTTCATCATCAACATGGCGCCCCGAATGCAGTGTGATGTTGCTGCAATTGTCGCATGGCAAGACGCATGAGAATTGCGGGATGACGTGTGTGTTACATCGCACCTGGCTGAAGGCACCAAAGAGACGTCCACCATCAGAAGACATATATACAATGTTCTCTCTATATTGGGGTGTCCCCCCCCCCCATCATATCTGTATATACAATGTTCTCTCTATATTGGGGTGTCACCCCTCCCCCATCATATCTGTATATACAATGTTCTCTCTATATTGGGGTGTCACCCCTCCCCCATCATATCTGTATATACAATGTTCTCTCTATATTGGGGTGTCACCCCTCCCCCATCATATCTGTATATACAATGTTCTCTCTATATTGGGGTGTCACCCCCCCATCATATCTGTGTATACAATGTTCTCTCTATATTGGGGTGTCACCCCTCCCCCATCATATCTGTATATACAATGTTCTCTCTATATTGGGGTCCCCCCCATCATATCTGTATATACAATGTTCTCTCTATTGGGGTATTTCCCCTCCCCCATCATATCTGTGTATACAATGTTCTCTCTATATTGGGGTGTCCCCCCTCCCCCATCATATCTGTATATACAATGTTCTCTCTATATTGGGGTGTCCCCCCCCCATCATATCTGTATATACAATGTTCTCTCTATATTGGGGTGTCTCCCCTCCCCCATCATAGCTGTGTATACAATGTTCTCTCTATATTGGGGTGTCACCCCTCCCCCATATCTGTATATACAATGTTCTCTCTATTTTGGGGTGTCACCCCTCCCCCATCATATCTGTGTATCTAATGTTCTCTCTGAGTCTTGTGGCCGGCCTCTTCGGTTGGCCCGCGCTTCTTCTTTAGCCGCAATACATTCTATAGGTGTCAGACACCACCTGACGGTATCTCTAGTGGCCCACAGTGCGGGGTTTCTCAGCACGCAGGGTCTAAGTCCCAATCTGCTTATGCACCAGGGCCCCTGATGGTGGGGATGGACTTGGAGCAGACCGAGACCAGGGCGCGACCCCTGAGTATGTCCAGCAGTGGTAGAGAGTACCGTCAGAGGTGTTGCGGGAAATAGAGCCTGACGAGAAGAGGCTGGTAGGCCTTGCAGCAGGGACTGATCCTTGCGGGATGGATGGATGGACAGTCAGCGTGACGTAAGGCGTAGTCAGGCAGGCCGGGTCAGCAACGTGCGGGCAGCGAGGTACCGGAGGAGCAGGCAGAGAATGGTCAGGGTCACGAGCCGGGTTCAGCAACGTGCGGGCAGCGAGGTACCAGAGGAGCAGGCAGGAGAGTGGTCAGGGTCACGAGCCGGGTTCAGCAACGTGCGGGCAGCGAGGTACCGGATGAGCAGGCAGAGAATGGTCAGGGTCACGAGCCGGGTTCAGCAACGTGCGGGCAGCGAGGTACCGGAGGAGCAGGCAGGAGAGTGGTCAGGGTCACGAGCCGGGTTCAGCAACGTGCGGGCAGCGAGGTACCGGAGGAGCAGGCAGAGAATGGTCAGGGTCACGAGCCGGGTTCAGCAACGTGCGGGCAGCGAGGTACCGGAGGAGCAGGCAGAGAATGGTCAGGGTCACGAGCCGGGTTCAGCAACGTGCGGGCAGCGAGGTATCGGAGGAGCAGGCAGAGAATGGTCAGGGTCACGAGCCGGGTTCAGCAACGTGCGGGCAGCGAGGTACCGGAGGAGCAGGCAGGAGAGTGGTCAGGTCAAGCCAGGGGTCAAGCAGGAGACAACCAGCAGGGTCAGGATCAAGCAGAAGTCGGCAACAGGAAACTTCACAAATCAGATGACAGGAACAGGATAATAAGACATACCTCCTGTCCTGTTTAAATAGCGCGCCCTGCGCTGTCATTGGTGCCAGGCGCCTGTCCGCGATCGGGAGTGCGCATGCGCGGCCGTCGCCGCCGCCACGATCGCCCAGGGCCCACTGGCTAGAGCGTGTCGGTGTTCTGTGCATGCGCCACCCGGCGTATCGCGGCAGAACACCCGACCCCTGACAATAGGTGAATACGGCTGCGATATTTAGGAGGTGACACAGTCGAAGATGAAACAGTCTGCTGGACATATAACTGGATGTCTCCCGCACAAGATGACGGCGACCTGGTATGAGGTGGGATTGTTGAGATTTTTCACCTTAGGTCGCTTGTGCTTCTTCTTTCGCTGGAATAAATTGCGTGGATTAAAGCGGGTGCCATCACTAGGAGATGCACCGCTGGGATGGCCAGTCGGTTGGTCAGTCCCAGAACTAATGTCATCGCTTGGTGGTTGGATGATGTCACTGATTGATGACATGGTAGAATATTTCTTAGGAATGATGTCATGCGTTGATGGGACGGCATCATCACCCTGTGGAATGACATCACTCGTTGATGGGACGGTATCATCAACCTGTAGAATGATATCACTCAGTAATGGGACGGTATCATCGCCCTGTGGAATGACGTCACTCATTGATGAGAACATTTTGCCATAACTGAACTCTATGGTTGTCCAGCGCCTCTTCATTGCCCGGCATAAATCCCGTAGGATAAAACAGGCGGTATCGCTAGGAATTTCACCTCTGGATTGGACACTGGGATGGACAGTCATGGTTGTCCATTCTTGCCTATTGCCAGAACTCGATGGTAGGATCATGTCTTTTGTTGGAAAGACGCCAGAAGTCGTTGATGGTAAAGTGTTATCTAATGCTGGAAAGAGTAAACCTCTTGTTGATGTGCTGGAAGGATGAACACGGATGGGATCCCTGGGAGGTGCGACGCTGGGAATGGGAAGGTCAGTCTCTTCCATAGCACTGTCCACACTTTCACTTGTTGATGGGAAGATGTTAATGTTCCTGAGCCGCTTGTTTCGCTCGCTCCTCCTCATTTCCCGGAGTAAAACCGTTATGTGAGCACGGACGTCATTGCTAGGAGGTGTGAGGATGGGAGTACGAAAGTCAGCCTGGTCCATAGTGATGTCTATTGTTAGATTGATGTCAATCGTCGGTGGGTTGATGTTGCTTTTCGTTGGTTGGATCCATTGGTGAAATGGCTTGAAATATTTTAGGAACATTACCAGCAGCAAGATGATAAGTCCCAACAAGCATTCTGATTGGTGCTCAGCAACAGTATTTATAAGCATGGGTAGCACTGTGTTCCCTAAGGCCGCCCACCCATTGGACCAGACTGACTGGAGCCCAGCAACCATCCATTGGTAGCAGTCAGTGGCATTTATAAGCATGGGTGGGATTCTGTTCCCTAAGGCTGCCCACCCATTGGACCAGACTGACTGGAGCCCAGCAAACATCCATTGGTAGCAGTCAGTGGCATTTATAAGCATGGGTGGGGCTGTGTTCCCTAAGGCTGCCCACCCATTGGACCAGACTGACTGGAGCTCAGCAACCATCCATTGGTAGCAGTCAGTGGCATTTATAAGCATGGGTGGGGCTGTGTTCTCTGAGGTTGGCCCCTCGCTGTACCAGACATCGAGTAGTTGATAAAAGAATTCAATCAGCTCCAGGAACATCAAATATTGTTCTAATATTGTGGCCAGATGATTCCTGCGCAGGATGTACCTCAGAATGAGAACACTTATCAGGACTGTCCCCTTATACCAGAATGGAATGGTGGCCAGTAGTGAAAACCAACTGATGGGTCCTGGGGACTCATTTTCCAATTCTCTGACCTTTTCCTGCTCCAGTTCCTCCATCATCTTCATGGTCCTCCCCTCCTCCATGCGTATATCTGGGGAGTCTTTGATGAAATATCGGTGTTCCTCCATCATCTTCATGCTCCCCCCCTCCATGCGGATATCTGGGGAGTCTTTGATGAAATTTCTTTGTTCCTCCATAATCTTCATATCATTGTCCTTGTCCATGCCGGTGTTTGTGGAGTCTTTGATGTCCTTCCTGTGTACTCCCCAAGGGAGCAACAGGATAACAATCGCGGCAAAGATTCTGCACATTTTTGTTTTGTTTTTTTTAGAAAAAAAACAGGAGCTCTGTAAGGAAGCAGCTGTCTCTGGTGAGAGAAAACAGCAACTGAGGACTCACAGTGAGGGAGGTCATGTGACCACAGTGAGGGGGGCGGGGTTTATGTGGGACCAATCAGCAGCCTCTGTTCAGCCTGCTTTACTCTGATTGGCTCATCTGGGATCCAGTCTGTTTACAGTGCAAAGTCACAGTGAGGGGGGCGGAGTTTATGTGTGACCAATCAGCAGCCTCTGTTCAGCCTGCTTTACTCTGATTGGCTCATCTGGGATCCAGTCCAGGCGGCTTTGGATTGGATGTTGGGATGTAGAGCAGATCTGGATTGGATCCTATTATATAACATTGATAACATTTCCCTGTATTTATAATATAGACGCCTCTGTTTATATTCATACAATGTTATTATAATGTCATTTTATTTATTTTACTGTATTAATAGGATTGTAATGATTGATATGAATTGTAATATAAACAATAATGGGTGTAATATTAATAATCCCAATAATTATAATACAATAAAGCTGTTCTGTGTATTTGGATGACAGAAATCTCCTGGCCATTCTCTGTGCTGACATTTCCCTGATGTAATGCACACAGGAGCCGCTAGAGGGCAGCAACACTCAGCTCCTCCTGTAGTGTCCCATCACCATAGATTTCCTCCTGGAAGACCCATCACCATGGAGACCAGGCAGGAAGTGATCGGTGTTTTCATGGTGTCTGGAGGGGAAGTTGGGGAAGCTGCGCCCCGGGGTGGCCGGGAAGGGGAAGTGCTGGGGGAAGGGAGACACTGGGGGGGGGGGTCAGCCCCCATTATTATTATGGGTAATAAGATGTGTAATCATATATAATGTTATAGTGATACATCGTCATAACTCCTCTGATAGTCACACTTATTGTTATCATTAACCATCACCGCTATACCCCCCCCCCATCATCACTATACCCCCCCATCATCACTATACCCCCCCCCATCATCACTATACCCCCCCCATCATCACTATACCCCCCCATCATCACTATACCCCCCCATCATCACTATACCCCCCCCCCATCATCACTATACCCCCCCCATCATCACTATTCCCCCCCCCATCATCGCTATACCCCCCCATCATCACTATACCCCCACCCATCACCGCTATACCCCCCCCATCATCACTATACCCCCCCCCATCATCACTATACCCCCCCCATCATCACTATACCCCCCCATCATCACTATACCCCCCCCCATCATCGCTGTACCCCCCCCATCACTGCTATATTCCCCCCATCATCGCTATACCCCCCATCATCGCTATACCCCCCCATCATCGCTATACCCCCCCCCATCACCGCTATACCCCCCCATCATTTCTATACCCCCCCATCATCACTATACCCCCCCATCATCGCTATACCCCCCCCCCATCATCGCTATACCCCCCCATCATCGCTATACCCCCCCATCATCGCTATACCCCCCCCCCCATCATCGCTGTACCCCCCCCATCACTGCTATATCCCCCCCATCATCGCTATACCCCCCATCATCGCTATACCCCACCATCATCACTGTACACCCCCCATCATCGCTGTACACCCCCCCCACCATCATCGCTGTACAACCCCCCCCCACCATCATCACTGTACACCCCCCCATCATCGCTGTACACCCCCCCCCACCATCATCGCTGTACACCCCACCATCATCGCTGTACACCCCCACATCATCACTGTACACCCCCCCCCCACCATGGCTGTACACCCCCCCCCCATGTTTGGGACCCCCTGTATGACCTTTACCGGGGTAATCAGGACGGATGGCGGATGCAATGCTTTACAAGCTGCTAATAAAACAATTATAAATACACATTTTTTTTACCTGCAAAACACGGCATTTATTTATTTATTTCATTGTTTTTTAAGGTGAACTTCTATTGTTGGAGAATATTTCTCTGGCTGTCAGTTTGCATTTGTATCTTCTATGCTGGGAAAAGGTTTCTTTGAGTTGTGATGATTTGGTTTGTGATTATGATGGGTCACCATTGTGAACTAACCATCCGTTTTACTCTTCTAGAAGATCAGGAAATATTCCCGGACACATTCCTTGCTGACCCCCCAACATTAATAAAAGGGGGCGTTCAGAAGAGGGCGACAGACCCCAGTGTAGCCGAAGGGATGATGGCGTGCCCCCTGTCTTCTCTGACAGCCAATGGTGAGTTCACATGGGGAATGCCCTTCATCACTGAGCTGACAACACTGTCTCTGCTGCACTGAAATCCCAAGCAGTGTTGTCAGCCCCGGCCAGTTCTTCTCTGTATTACTAATAGCGTGTTAGGAGGCCTGGATCCCAAATGGGAAAACAGATTTGATGAAGAGAGGCAGCTCTGTAATGTGGGGTATCCCTGAGGGTCCCCAGAAAAGTGTCCAAGGATGAGAGTGCCCCCGGATAGTGTACGTCCAGTAAATGTTTATCAAATGTTACTTCAACTTTAAAGGATAAATGTAAAGGTGTACAACCCCCCCTCCCATCCCCCGATACCTGCTGTACAACCCCCCCTCCCATCCCCCGATACCTGCTGTACTTACCTTTGGGGTGGGAGCTGTCAGGGCTCCCACAGGTGACCCAGTAGTCCAGGGATTCTCTGGGCAGCACTTCCTGGAAGGAGCAGATGGATTCTGATTGCTCGGCGCTGTCACAGGGAGTCTATCTGGTCCGTCTTGTGAGCGCTGCACAGAAAAGAGCGGATATTTCACATTCCCTGACCACTGGACCTGCTGAAGAAACCCTGACAACTCAGGATGGCCAGAAGTAAGTACAGAGGGACCTGTGGGGGGGGGTACGGTGTTCATACACCCTCTGCACTGCATTTGTATTGTGGAGCTCACGGTGAGCTGACTATCTTCTACCCCCTCTGCTATGATATGTCCCTCCCCCCCCCCATGTATGTAGGATGGCATCAGTCTTGGGCAAGCGCCTGGTGCTGAAATCAGCGCCATCCATCAACTCTCATCCATTCTTCTTCAAAACATCACGGCCAGACAGCGGTGGGGGGGGGGGGGGAATAGAGGGGCGTGCTGTCAACCACGCTAGCCCCCAGTCTACAGCACATGTAATACATACATGCACTCTGTCACCTAGAGCTCAGGATGAAATACACATTATAGATTCTCCTTTGAAGCTGGACTCCAGGTATGAAAAGAACATCAATGAATCCTCATAATCTCCTGTACAGCAGAGCTCAGGCTGGGAGATGGAGGAGCATCAGAGAGAACCAATAGGAATAGATAGGATTTGTGGTGGTTTTTGCCCATGTGATTGGTTCTGGCCTCTTTCACATAACCGTTCCAATCAGGTCCATCTGTCAGTTTTTGGATTTGGCTAAACAGGCCAGACTTCCCTCCCCACCTCCATCAATGAGACTTCCCTCCCCACCTCCATCAATGAGACTTCCCTCCCCACCTCCATCAATGAGACTTTCCTCCTCACATCCACCAATGAGACTTCCCTCCCCACCTCCATCAATGAGTCTTCCCTCCCCACCTCCATCAATGAGACTTTCCTCCCCACATCCACCAATGAGCCCCCACCGGGTTGTTTTCTTTTTGTGTTAAAAAGATTGGGGAAAAAAAATCAAACCGTTTTCTTTGTTCTGTTATACAATTTTGCACATTCTCCTCCAGGTTGCTGATGCCTCTCCAGTCGCCGTCATCTCGTCCAGCGTGCCCGCCAGTACTGGGGTGCACTTACCTGCGGGCGCCGTAGTTACTTTGGCTCCGCCCCCAGACATCATCGGGATGAAGGACAGCGGAGGAGATGTAAGTCCCTGATTTCAGTCTTCTGCTTCATTCTGCCTCAAGTATTCAGGGAAAGGTTAAAGCTGTCACTTTGTAACAGGTTCTCTTTATAGCCCCGCCTCCTCTGCGGCTCTTTTTGTATAAACGGTTTGGTTAGGAAGGGAAGGATTACCATACACTTACAGATCTAAAGCCAGCGAGTTATAGAGGAAATAATGCAGCATGCAGACCTTTTACTAAAGCGCAACTCCACCAAAAAGGGGAAATTCCGCTTTAAAGTGACATCAACCACTTGCCTACCGGGCACTTTTACCCCCTTCCTGCCCAGGCCAGATGTCACACTTTGAATAACAATCGCACGGTCATGCAACATTGCATCCAAACTAAATTTATATCTTTTTTTTTTTTTTTTTTGACAAATAGAGCTTTCTTTTGTTGGTATTTAATCAGCACCGGGGGGGGGGGGGGGTTATTTTTTTGCTAAACAAACGATGAAAGACCAAACATTTTGAAAAAAAAACATTTTTTTTTAATTTCTGTTATAAAATTTTGTAAATAGGTGATTTTTCTACTTCACTGATGAGGCGGCACTGATGGGCATTGATTGACGGCACTGACAGCCAGCACTGATGGGCACTGATAGTCAGCAATGATGGATATTGATGAGGCACTGATGACGCTTCTCCACTGATGGGCACTGATAGCCTGTACTGATGGGCACTGACCACTAGCACTGATGGGTACTGATAGCCATCACTGATGGGCACCCACACAAAGCACTGATGGGGCTACACTGATTGCCCTGATGATCAGTGTATTTGTCCCCTCTGAGAAATGCCGCTTCCCAGCTCTCCTCTCCTCATGTGCTGTGAGCGGGAGGAGAGGACTGCCGATATCCAGCATTTCTGATTTACACTGATCGGCTGTGATTGGGCACAGGTGACCACATGGTAAAAGGCTGCTCTGATTGGCCCTTTCCTGGACATATGATCAGCTGAGGCTGAAGGACACAGCGACCAAACATCGCGCCTGGGGGGGGGGGTTGGGGGGGGTTCTGGAAGGACATTGATGGACGCCCTCTGAAAACTTCTCATGTCAATGGGGAGCCCCAGACCCCTCCCAGCCAGCTGCTTTGGGGAATGAAGGGGGTGAACAATAATCAAGCAGGTTAGAAAACCCAAAAACCTGTCCTGAATGTCCTTCCTCCCCTTCCAAGTATATCAGCCATGGGGGGGTGGGTCATGGTTTTACCACCCCCCAGACTGCTTGGATGGAAGGGGCTGTACACATGATTTGCGGATGCAGCAGAAATGATACCCTCTGTCACATTTGCCATCGGTACTGCTGAGTGTGAATGGGACCCGTCACAACTGCCCTGCATCCATGTACAATGCATGTGGTTGCTGCTCGGGGGCGGGGACTTTACAGGATTATATCACTTAGTGAGAAGGTGACTTCTCATCTCCCAGCTGCCTGTCAATTGCCCTCTGAAAAGAGATCCAACGGTGATCACTGTTAGAGGGCAATGCGGGTATAAAGAGCCCTTCCTCTGGCTGTGTGCAGAGATCTGCCCATGTGTATGTCAGAGGATTCCCGGCTCTGGAAACCTATACAATGTTCTTTTATACTTGGAGATGTAAACGGCTTGATACTGAAAGAGCCTTTACATGGTTAGTAAAAGAACTTCCTTCCCTATGAACAGCGAACCCCACCTGTGAACGGACTTCATGATCCAATCAATATTTGTCTGCAGACGTAACGACGTTCAATATAGAAATGTATTCTTCTATAAATCCCCGCTCCGCGCTTCTACTGTGCAAGACTGGAGGGGGGCCGGAGGGGGGATTTATTGTACCGTCATTGGTTATAATGTATGAGAAATCTACGTTTCATTGTATTTGCTTCTCACCTACAAATAAAAAAAAAAATATATATTTTCTGGCGTATAAGACTACTTGTTATACTTGAAAATATACCCCAAAAATTGGGGGTGGTCTGATACGCGGGGTATAAAATGTGACCCTTGAGTTTGTTTGGGTCAGGCTGGCTGAATGCAGTAATGTCCATACAGAACACCGCGCTGAGCCAAGCTGGCTGAAAACAAATGTCCCTGTGAGAGATGAATCTGTCAGCCCGCTGGATGTGCCGTATATACAGGATTCTGCGCTGAGCCAAGCGGGTTCAAAACGTAGCGGTACGTCCCGACTGTAATCGGCCCGCTGGATGTGTGTATGTACGGTAGTTGCAGCTATATACAGTATACACTGGGCCAATCACAGCAAGCGATGTATACTACTAATGAATACAAAGGCTGCTTGGATTGGCTGAGTCAGAGAGGTGGGCTGATGTCACAACCCAGCCAATCCCAGCAGGCTTTGTATTCATTAGTCCAACACTGAGCATGGGCCCCCCCATATCCAATATACACCCTACTTCTATATACAAAGCGCTATATACATCTGACACACCGCACATATATATAGTATACAGGACACCCCCCATATATATATACTGTATACAGGACACACCCCACATATATATAGTATACAGGACACCCCCCATATATATATACTGTATACAGGACACCCCCCATATATATATACTGTATACAGGACACACCCCACATATATACCGTATACAGGACACACCCCACATATATATAGTATACAGGACACCCCCCATATATATACTGTATACAGGACACACCCCACATATATACCGTATACAGGACACCCCCCATATATATACTGTATACAGGACACACCACACATATATACCGTATACAGGACACCCCCCATATATATACTGTATACAGGACACACCACACATATATACCGTATACAGGACACCCCCCATATATATACTGTATACAGGACACACCACACATATATACTGTATACAGGACACCCCCCATATATATACTGTATACAGGACACACCACACATATATACCGTATACAGGACACACCCCACATATATATAGTATACAGGACACCCCCCATATATATACTGTATACAGGACACCCCCCATATATATACTGTATACAGGACACACCACACATATATACCGTATACAGGACACACCGCACATATATATAGTATACAGGACACACCCCACATATATACCGTATACAGGACACACCCCACATATATACCGTATACAGGACACACCCCACATATATATATACTGTATACAGGACACACCCCACATATATATAGTATACAGGACACCCCCCATATATATACTGTATACAGGACACACCCCACATATATACTGTATACAGGACACCCCCCATATATATACTGTATACAGGACACCCCCCATATATATACTGTATACAGGACACACCCCACATATATACTGTATACAGGACACACCCCACATATATACCATATACAGGACACACCCCACATATATATAGTATACAGGACACACCCCACATATATACCGTATACAGGACACACCCCACATATATACCGTATACAGGACACACCCCACATATATACCGTATACAGGACACACCCCACATATATACCGTATACAGGACACACCCCACATATATACCGTATACAGGACACACCGCACATATATACCGTATACAGGACACACCCCACATATATACCGTATACAGGACACACCGCACATATATACCGTATACAGGACACACCCCACATATATACCGTATACAGGACACACCCCACATATATACCGTATACAGGACACACCCCACATATATACCGTATACAGGACACACCCCACATATATACCGTATACAGGACACACCCCACATATATACCGTATACAGGACACACCCCACATATATATAGTATACAGGACACCCCCATATATATACCGTATACAGGACACACCCCACATATATACCGTATACAGGACACACCCCACATATATACCGTATACAGGACACACCACACATATATACCGTGTACAGGACACACCCCACATATATACTGTATACAGGACACACCCCACATATATACCGTATACAGGACACACCGCACATATATACCGTATACAGGACACACCCCACATATATATAGTATACAGGACACCCCCATATATATACCGTATACAGGACACACCCCACATATATACCGTATACAGGACACACCGCACATATATACCGTATACAGGACACACCCCACATATATACCGTATACAGGACACACCCCACATATATACCGTATACAGGACACACCCCACATATATACCGTATACAGGACACACCCCACATATATACCGTATACAGGACACACCGCACATATATACCGTATACAGGACACACCGCACATATATACCGTATACAGGACACACCCCACATATATACCATATACAGGACACACCCCACATATATACCGTATACAGGACACACCCCACATATATACCATATACAGGACACACCCCACATATATACCGTATACAGGACACACCCCACATATATATACTGTATACAGGACACACCCCACATATATACCGTATACAGGACACACCCCACATATATATACTGTATACAGGACACACCCCACATATATACCGTATACAGGACACACCCCACATATATACCATATACAGGACACACCCCACATATATACCGTATACAGGACACACCCCACATATATATACTGTATACAGGACACACCCCACATATATACCGTATACAGGACACACCGCACATATATACCGTATACAGGACACACCCCACATATATACTGTATACAGGACACACCCCACATATATACCGTATACAGGACACACCCCACATATATACCGTATACAGGACACACCGCACATATATACTGTATACAGGACACACCCCACATATATACCGTATATAGGACACACCCCACATATATACCGTATACAGGACACACCCCACATATATACCGTATACAGGACACACCCCTCATATATACCGTATACAGGACACACCCCACATATATATACTGTATACAGGACACACCGCACATATATACTGTATACAGGACACACCCCACATATATACCGTATACAGGACACACCCCACATATATACCGTATACAGGACACACCCCACATATATACCGTATACAGGACACACCCCACATATATACCGTATACAGGACACACCCCACATATATACTGTATACAGGACACACCCCACATATATACCATATACAGGACACACCGCACATATATACCGTATACAGGACACACCACACATATATATAGTATACAGGACACCCCCCATATATATACCGTATACAGGACACACCCCTCATATATACCGTATACAGGACACACCCCACATATATACCGTATACAGGACACACCCCACATATATACTGTATACAGGACACACCCCACATATATACCATATACAGGACACACCGCACATATATACCATATACAGGACACACCACACATATATATAGTATACAGGACACCCCCCATATATATACCGTATACAGGACACACCCCTCATATATACCGTATACAGGACACACCCCACATATATACCGTATACAGGACACACCCCACATATATATACCATATACAGGACACACCCCACATATATACCGTATACAGGACACACCCCACATATATACTGTATACAGGACACACCCCACATATATACCGTATACAGGACACACCGCACATATATACCGTATACAGGACACACCGCACATATATATAGTATACAGGACACCCCCCATATATATACCGTATACAGGACACACCCCTCATATATACTGTATACAGGACACACCCCACATATATACTGTATACAGGACACACCCCACATATATACCGTATACAGGACACACCGCACATATATACCGTATACAGGACACACCGCACATATATATAGTATACAGGACACCCCCCATATATATACCGTATACAGGACACACCCCTCATATATACTGTATACAGGACACACCCCACATATATACTGTATACAGGACACACCCCTCATATATACTGTATACAGGACACACCCCTCATATATACTGTATACAGGACACACCCCACATATATACTGTGAGATTACCCTCCCCCCTTGGTCTATATATATATATTGTGGGAACTCACTTCAGAAGGGTAGAGCTCTTCTTGGTGAAGCACACAGCAACTCGCTTCTTTAAGGTCCTTTTTGCCCAATTTTATTTAAAAGAAAAAAGTTCAACAAAAATGTTTCCCACGCCGGGGTATCCGCCAGCAAACAAACGCAACAAAGATCAGCCTTCTGGCTCACATATACAATTTTCCACTAGCCTTCCACTTCAGGCTTATGTCCGTCTCCTGCAGACTCTTTCCAACATATGGCTCTCGCACACAGCTAGTCTGACTTCCCCCTCTCCTTGGTGAAGCCCTCCAACACACACAGCCCCCGAGTCCTTGGACCGCACACAGCCCCCGAGTCCTTGGACCGCACACAGCCCCCGAGTCCTTGGACCGCACACAGCCCCCGAGTCCTTGGACCGCACACAGCCCACAAGTCCTTGGACCGCACGCAGCCCACGAGTCCTTGGACCGCACGTAGCCAACGAGTCCTTGGACCGCACGTAGCCCACGAGTCCTTGGACCGCACGCAGCCCACGAGTCCTTGGACCGCACGCAGCCCACGAGTCCTTGGACCGCACACAGCCCCCGAGTCCTTGGACCGCACACAGCCCCCGAGTCCTTGGACCGCACACAGCCCCCGAGTCCTTGGACCGCACACAGCCCCCAAGTCCTTGGACCGCACACAGCCCCCGAGTCCTTGGACCGCACACAGCCCCCGAGTCCTTGGACCGCACACAGCCCCCGAGTCCTTGGACCGCACACAGCCCACAAGTGCTTGGACCGCACACAGCCCCCGAGTTCTTGGACCGCACGCAGCCCACGAATTTTTGGACCGCACGTAGCCCACGAGTCCTTGGACCGCACACAGCTTTGGCTCACACAGAGCCACTCAATGTCAGCCACTCCACTTCCCCCTTGTAACTCTCAGCAAACCCTCATTATATGGGCTCTGAGCACCGGGGCCCAAACCCTGCTGGTTGACTTCAAATGCTGGACACTGGATTGGAGATTCCTTCCCTCCCAAGGCACTGTGAAATCTCCAGACCACGGAGCCCCATTCCAGCAATATCCAAATCTGGAGAAAACTGCCACAGCAGTATTCTCCACTCACAACCTACACTCCGTGGTTCTGCACTTCGCACATGTGCAGACCCTGTGCCCATCACCAGACCACCTCTACCTGCCTTTATCCCGTGACAGGGCCCTGCACTGTGACAATATATATATATACTGTGAGATTCCCCTCCCCCTTGGTCCATGTATATATATATATATATATATACTGTGAGATTCCCCTCCCCCCTTGGTCCATGTATATATATATCCTGTGAGATTCCCCGCCCCCCTTGGTCCATGTATATATATATCCTGTGAGATTCCCCGCCCCCCTTGGTCCATGTATATATATATCCTGTGAGATTCCCCTCCCCCCTTGGTCCATGTATATATATATCCTGTGAGATTCCCCGCCCCCCTTGGTCCATGTATATATATATCCTGTGAGATTCCCCGCCCCCTTGGTCCATGTATATATATCCTGTGAGATTCCCCTCCCCCTTTGTCCATGTATATATATATCCTGTGAGATTCCCCTCCCCCCTTGGTCCATGTATATATATATATACTGTGTGATTCCCCTCCCCCCTTGGTCCATGTATATATATACTGTGAGATTCCCCTCCCCCCTTGGTCCATGTATATATATACTGTGAGATTCCCTTCCCCCCTTGGTCCATGTATATACAGTCAGGTCCATAAATATTGGGACATGGACAGAATTCTAACATTTTTGGCTCTATACACCACCACAATGGATTTGAAATGAAACGAACAAGATGTGCTTTAACTGCAGACTGTCAGCTTTACTTTGAGGGTATTTACATCCAAATCAGGTGAACGGTGTAGGAATTACAACAGTTTGCATATGTGCCTTCCACTTGTTAAGGGACCAAAAGTAATGGGACAGAATAATAATCATAAATCAAACTTTCACTTTTTAATACTTGGTTGCAAATCCTTTGCAGTCAATTACAGCCTGAAGTGTGGAACGCATAGACATCACCAGACGCTGGGTGTCATCCCTGGTGATGCTCTGCCAGGCCTCTACTGCAACCGTCTTCAGTTCCTGCTTGTTCTTGGGGCATTTTCCCTTCAGTTTTGTCTTCAGCAAGTGAAATGCTCAATCGGATTCAGGTCAGGTGATGGACTCGGCCATTGCAGAACATTCCACTTCTTTGGTTGCTTTTGCAGTCTGCTTTGGGTCATCGTCCATCTGCACTGTGAAGCGTCCAATGAGTTGTGAAGCATTTGGCTGAATATGAGCCGATAATATTCCCGAAACACTTCACAATTCATCCGGCTGCTTCTGTCAGCAGTCACATCATCAATAAATACAAGAGAAGCAGTTCCATTGGCAGCCATACATGCCCACGCCATGACACTACCACCACCATGATCACTGATGAGGTGGTATGCTGAGGACCATGAGCAGTTCCTTCTCCATACTCTTCTCTTCCCATCACTCTGGTACAAGTTGATGTCGGTCTCATCTGTCCATAGGATGTTGTTCCAGAACTGTGAAGGCTTTTTTACATGTCGTTTGGCAAACTCTAATCTGGCCTTCCTGTGTTTGAGGCTCACCAATGGTTTCCATCTTGTGGTGAACCCTCTGTAATCACTCTGGTGAAGTCTTCTCTTGATTGGTGACTTTGACACACATACACCTACCTCCTGGAGAGTGTTCTTGATCCGGCCAACTGTTGTGAAGGGTGTTTTCTTCACCAGGGAAAGAATTCTTCGCCCATCCACCACAGTTGTTTTCCGTGGTCTTCCGGGTCTTTTGGTGTTGCTGAGCTCACCGGTGCGTTCCTTCTTTTTAAGAATGTTCCAAACAGTTGTTTTGGCCACGCCTAATGTTTTTGCTATCTCTCTGATGGGTTTGTTTTGTTTTTTCAGCCTAATGATGGCTTCACTGATAGTGACAGCTCTTTGGATCTCATCTTGAGAGTTGACAGCAACAGATTCCAAATGCAAATAGCACACTTGAAATGAACTCTGGACCTTTTATCTGCTCATTGTAATTGGGATAATGAGGGAATAACACACACCTGGCCATGGAACAGCTGAGAAGCCAATTGTCCCATTACTTTTGGTCCCTTAACAAGTGGGAGGCACATATGCAAGCTGTTGTAATTCCTACACCGTTCACCTGATTTGGATGTAAATACCCTCAAATTAAAGCTGACAGTCTGCAGGTAAAGCACATCTTGTTCGTTTCATTTCATATCCATTGTGGTGTATAGAGCCAAAAATGTTAGAATTGTGTCCATGTCCCAATATTTATGGACCTGACTGTATATATATATATATATATATATATATATATATATATGCTGTGAGATTCCCCTCCCTCCTTAGTCCATGTATATATATACTGTGAGATTCCCCTCCCCCCTTGGTCCATGTATATATATACTGTGAGATTCCCCTCCCCCCTTGGTCCATGTATATATATACTGTGAGATTCCCCTCCCCCCTTGGTCCATGTATATATATACTGTGAGATTCCCCTCCCCCTTGGTCCATGTATATATATACTGTGAGATTCCCCTCCCCCTTGGTCCATGTATATATATATACTGTGAGATTCCCCTCCCCCTTGGTCCATGTATATATATACTGTGAGATTCCCCTCCCCCTTGGTCCATGTATATATATATACTGTGAGATTCCCCTCCCCCCTTGCTCCATGTATATATATATCCTGTGGGATTCCCCTCCCCCCTTGGACCCTGTATATCTGCGGCGTGGCAGGGAAGCGGTTATACCGGGTCTCGGTTGAGGTTACAGCCATGATCCCAGATACATTTTTTTGTGTTTTTTTACTTTCATGTAGAAATAATCCGGGAGGCTTTACTTTTCCGGGTGATGGAAGGGGGCCCCCCCCCCAACGTTGCCCCTTATACCAGGCCCCCCCAAGCGATCAAGGAGCCCAATAAGGATGTGACTGGCGGCCATCTTGCCCCGGCGCACAGTGAGAGGAAATGAAGTTGCTCCTCCCACTGTGTGATGTCACATCCCGGAACATCCAGGATTTAGTCCCTTCCGGTTCCGGCTCTTTGTTTTCTGGCCGGCTACCGCCCAGCGAAGCGACCAATCAGAACGATCTCTGTCTGATTGGCTGCACTGGAGCCTAAAGGAGAGATGGGGGTTCTAATAGACACCCCTCCCCCCCAAACTCTCCATACAGAGAGGACCTGTCACTGCCTATTGCTGTCACAAGGGATGTTTACATTTCTTGTGACAGCAATAAAAATGGTCTGCTGGCCGGCCAATGGGAATACCTGTGTGATGTGCCCCTCCCTTCCCCCACAAGAGGGACCCCTCCAGGATGCCATCGGTGAGGAGAAAGACCCGGCTCTGGATGATCACACCACTGCGGCTACAGGTAAGTGACAACCAATGGGGGTTTACAGAGAGTTTTTGTTAGAGGGGGGAGGGGGGGTTGGGATTTCCCCTTTATTATCATGTTTGTGTCAGTATTTATCATAGATGGGGGACCCTCTATGGAGACATTCTTATACTGGAGATGTCTTCATAAACCCTCATTAGATATGCGCTTCAAAGGCTCCTCCCATCCAGGATAAATAGTGACACAAAGGTGGTAATAATTCATTCCATGATGGCCGTGGTCGGATGAGTATCCCGGAGGATCCGGCCATACCCATAATTCAGTGTGTGGAAAGTCTGACATCGAACTAATCCTATCGGTTTACTGGCTTTTCCACAGTGAATTATGGGTATGGTTGGTGACTCCGGGATACTCATCCGACCACGGCCATCATGGAATGAATTATTATCACCTTTGTGTCACTATTTATCCTGGATGGGAGGAGCCTTTGAAGCGCATATCTAATGAGGGTTTCTGAAGACATCCTTAAAGCAGAAGTAATTCCGATGACGGAACAGTTTCTTCACAATGAATGATGTGTATGATTGGCTACTCCGAGGTCCTCATTCCAACCACGGCCTTCATTGAATGAATTATTACCACCTTTGTGTCACTATCTAGCATGGGTGGGAGGAGCCAATCCTCCAATTATTCAATAATTGTAATAATGACAACGATAATGATAATAATAATCCTAATATTAATGGCAATAACAATATTAACCCCTCCCCCTCCAGAGGATTCCCCCTCTTCCTGACCAGACCATTTGTTGCAGTACAGCGCTGCTTTACTTTAACTGACAATTGCGCGGTCATGCAGTCATGCAATGCTGCAGCTAAATGACATTTACGTCTTTTTTTTTTTTTGTACTAACTGAGCTTTCTTTCGGTGGTATTTGATCGCTTGTTCGGTTTTTATTTTTTGCGCTATAAAACAAAAAGATCGACAATTATTGAAAAAATAAATATTTCTGACTGTTTGCTATTAAACACATCCAGGAAAAAAAATGTAAAAAATCCAGTTTTGTCATAAGTTTGGGCTAAAATATATTCTGCTCCGTGTCTTTGTGAAAAAAAATCCCAATACGTGTAAATTAATGAGTTAATGTGAAGTTGTAGCGTCTACAATTGGCGGTATAGATACGGGGATTTTATTTCTTTTCTACTAGTAATGGTTGGCGATCAGCGACTTATATCGGGACTGCGGCGGGCATTCTGACACTGGGGGGGGGGGTGACTTGGTGTCACTGACATCCCCGGTGACACCAATACAGTGTTACAATTAGAAATGGGTGCCGCGCCCTATAGATGAAGGAATCTCTATTTTGAACACTGGCTGTATAATATTTCCCCAGACCAATGGTGTAGTAGGGATTATACCCGGTAACAATATATATTCAATGAGGTGCTGACAATCTTCTAGTATAACCTCCATTCAGCTGCATACAAGGGTTTCCCCCCCTTCATGACCAGGAACAATAGGGAGATGGAGCAAGCAGTGTAAGGAGGGAGATCCCACCATTCCTACACATGGTCACATCCAGGAAGTATATAGGAGAGCCATCAACTCATCCCATCCTAGAGGAATCTATTCCATCTCCTCCCAGGAAGCCATGTCAGCCTAATATTAGGCTTTGAGGAAGGTGAGCGCATAAAAGAGCGACTATCCAAGTCTATTCTCTGTATACAGCTCTCCCATCAGCAGGCAGAAAACACATTGGACTTTAAGCACCTCCCACCATATAGTCCAATGACGGGCGCAAGGCGGTTCTCTCGTTCTGATAGGACGTCATATGACGTCCTCCCATTCTCACTGCGCATGAGCGGCTCAGGGAGCACGCAGCACGACGATCGCTGATGCGCTGTGTCCCTTGGACACAGTGGATCACGGAAAGACCCGAAGATGTCGGCTCGGTCATGTGATCTACTGTGTCCAATCACAGCTGATCGCATGTAAACAGGGAAATGCCGGTTATCGACATTTCTCTCCTCTCGAGCTGTCATGCTGACAGAGGGGAGGAGAGCCGGTAATCGGCTTTCCGCGAAGGGGACATGTACACTGATCATATGAGCACTGATGATCAGTGTGCCCTGATGATCAGTATAGCCCCAGCAGTGCCACCTGTCAGTGTCCATCATTGCCTCGTGCCAGTGCACATCAGTGCTACATATCAGTGCCCATCTGAGCTGCTTTTCAGTGTCACCCATCAGTGCCAGTCAGCGCCACCTATCAATGCTAATCAGTGCCACCTATCAGTGCTTCCAATCTGTGCTGCCTATCAGTGCACATCAGTGCCGCCTATAAGTGCCTGTCAGTGCCGCGTGTCAGTGCCAGGTATTAGTGCTGCCTTTCAGTGCCCATCAGTGATGCCTGTCAATGCCCATCAGTGCCACCTACCAGTGCTTCCTCATTAGTGCCACCTATCAGTGCCCACCAGTGCAGCCTCATTAGCGCACATCAGTGAAGGAGAAAAATCACTTATTTACAAAATTTTATAACAAATACTAAGAAAAAACATTTTTTTTTCAAAATTTTCAGTGGTTTTTGGTTTGTTTAAGAAAAAATAAAAAACCCTGAGGTGATTAAATACCACCAAAATAAAGCTCTATCTGTCACAAAAAAATAATAAAAATGTCATATGGGTACAGTGTTGCATGACCGCACAATTGTCATTCAAAGTGCAACAGCGCTGAAAGCTGGAAATTGGCCTGGGCAGGAAGGGGGTAGAAGTGCCCTGTAGGCAGGAAGGGGGTAGATGTGTCCGGTAGGCAGGAAGGGGGTAGGAGTGCCCTGTAGGCAGGAAGGGGGTAGAAGTGCCCGGTAGGCAGGGAGAGGGTAGAAGTGCCCTGTAGGCAGGAAGGGGGTAGAAGTGCCCGGTAGGCAGGAAGGGGGTAGAAGTGTCCGGTAGGCAGAAAGGGGGTAGAAGTGCCCGGTAGGCAGGGAGAGGGTAGAAGTGCCCGGTAGGCAGGAAGGGGGTAGAAGTGCCCGGTAGGCAGGAAGGGTGTAGAAGTGCCCTGTAGGCAGGAAGGGGGTAGAAGTGCCCTGTAGGCAGGGAGAGGGTAGAAGTGTCCGGTAGGCAGGAAGGGGGTAGAAGTGCCCTGTAGGCAGGAAGGGGGTAGAAGTGCCCTGTAGGCAGGAAGGGGGTAGAAGTGCCCGGTAGGCAGGAAGGGGGTAGAAGTGCCCTGTAGGCAGGAAGGGGGTAGAAGTGTCCGGTAGGCAGGAAGGGGGTAGAAGTGCCCGGTAGGCGAGGGGTTAATATTTATTTGGGACATTATTTATATCATTAATCTAGTTTTATGGAATTCACAATTGATTCTTCTATTTCTTTCCTTGTATGCAGCTGAATGGAGGTTCTACTAGATTTCTTTTATGTAGAAGATTGTCAGCACCTCATTGAATATATATTGTTACCGGGTATAATCCCTACTACACCATTGGTCTGGGGAAATATTATACAGCCAGTGTTTAAAATAGAGATTCCTTCATCTATAGGGCGCGGCACCCATTTCTAATTGTAACACGTCACCACATATGCAGACGAGAATGTGATTGGGAGCCAGCAAACTTTTTCATAATGAAAATCAACATCTCCGTGGCTCACAAGTCATTTTATATTCATTTTTCCTGCTAAAAATAACACTGACACTGTACTAATGGCACTAGGCAGCAAGAGATTGACATCTGGGGGGGCGATCAAAGGGTTAACTGTGTGCTTTTTCTCTATGTCCTGTGTCTGTGTGCTTCACTGTAATCACACTGCTTTGCATGGCTGTGCTGTTTTCAGCCATCCAAAGCAGTGTGCACGATCCGACAGGGAGGAGAAATGTTTTGTTTACAAACAGTTCTCCTCGTCGGAGATCCTCGGCAAACACCGGGCACCGGTGAGTGATAAGCGGCCCGCACCTGGTGATTGACAGCCACAACCACCAATGGCGGCACTTGTAGGGCGCGTACACACCTCTCGTGCGCCCCCTACCACAAATACAATATCACGTGTGTGTGTGTGTGATTTTGCACACCCGTGTCGCCCTGTAGCAGTATTTCAGCTCTGGGGCGGTCGGGAAGCTGTTAATAATGAAACTAATATTTATAATGATAATAATCCCAATAATAATGGTAATAATAGTATTAAGAATGGAAATAATCATTTTTTATTTGTTTTATTTATAGGTGCGCAACAAATTCAATAAATCGTAATCTTCTCATCCATCAACCAATCACATGGTACACATAGTACAGGACCTCTACCGCCATGTCATTGGTTATAATGTATGCGGAATCTGCGTTTTGTTGTATTTGCTTCTCACCTACAAATAAAAAAAAAATCAATTTCTAATCCTATTATTGCCATTATTATTCGGATGATTCTCATTATAAATATTATTTCTATTATTAATATTATCACGCCAATACTAAGGAGGCGAAGCAGCCATCTTGGATATTGCGTTGGCTGGGAATCGAACCCAGGTCAGCTGCTTGGAAAGCAGCTATGCTAACCACTACACCACCAACACGAGGTTGCATGTTTTTAGAGTGTGGGAGGAAACCGGAGTACCCGGAGGAAACCCACGCAGGCACAGGGAGAACATGCAAACTCCATGCAGATAGGGTCCTGGTCAGGATTTCAACCAAGGACCCCAGTGCTGCAAGGCTAACCAATAAGCCTCTGTGCTGCCCATGTGTGGCCTCTGATGTATAAGGCCCGCCCCCGCGGAGCGGGGTAAATCAGTGATGTCCAGTAGAGATTAGAGATGATGTCTTCAGCTGTACATTATTGGGTGGACGGGTTCGGGGATGTCGTCCATCTTATTTCCCACATGAGTGTCCTGTCTGTGAACATGAGGAGAACTCTTTGTGTGAGATGTTGGTCTGTGGAGCGGCCATGTGAAGAACGCTTCGTGCTCATGTCTTCTGATGGTGAAGGTCTCCTCTGTGCCCCCAACCTGACCCTTAGACAACCTCATATAGGACGTCGCTGGTAGTCAGAGTTCTCATTGGCCCCAGCAGAAAAGGCCTCAAGCTGGGATGACGACTCCTCCCACTTCTGAAGCCAAGAAGCGTTCCTGTCGTTTCTCTGAGACTTCAACCTCCAAGGCCAGACTTAAGCCAGGGGCCCAGTTCAGTCACAATCCTGGGGCCCCTAATACCACAAACCTACAGACAAGTTCTATTAAACATCCTAAGGGGAAGCCACCATTTCTCAAAGTGGGGGGACATCTGTTGGCCTTTGGGGTCACCTGGTCAGAGACATCTCTGCTTGGGTAAGAGACGTGGTGTCCAGAGGCTACAGGCTGGAGTTCCACTCCCTGCCCCCACCACGCTTCATGTTGCTTTTGTCCCCGCATAGACTACTGGTCCTCCATGCTGCTCCTGCAGATCTTTTTGTTCTTTTTTTTTATTTCATGGCTTTCAAACTAACTGCACCGTGCAGCTTAGTACAGAATTTCATCAATGTCAGGATGACTGAACTCCCACGCCTGCGCGAGATTGAAGTCACCTTGGCCCAGCCAATTAAAATGGCTGGAGATTAGTGCCCAAGAGCCGCCTGGCTGAAGATGTCAGTGGCTGGTGGGGAGCTCCGGTACACCTCAGCACTGGAGCCAAGAAAAGAACAGTTCTGCTTTAAGACTAATGGAGGACCTTTTTGGTTGGTCTTCGCTTCCTCCGTCGCCGCAATAATTTCTGTAGGATAGAACGGGCGGTATCGCTAGGAATTGCTCCTCTGGATTGGACACTGGGATGGACAGTCATGGTTGTCCATTCTCGCCTATTGCCAGAACTCGATGGTAGGATCATGTCTTTTGTTGGAAAGACGCCAGAAGTCGTTGATGGTAAAGTGTTATCTAATGCTGGAAAGAGTAAACCTCTTGTTGATGTGCTGGAAGGGTGACCACGGATGGGATCCCTGGGAGGTGCGACGCTGGGAATGGGAACGTCAGTATGATCCGTAGGGCTGTCCACATTTTCATTTTTTGGTGGGATGGTGTCACTCTCTGGTGGATTAAGCTCGCGGTGCCTGAACCCCTTGGTTGGCCTGCGCCTTTTCATTTGCCGGAATAAATCCTTTAGGCGAGCGCAGATGGGATCCCTAGTAGGTGCGACGCTGGGAATGGGAGAGTCAATCTTGTCCATAGCGTTGTCTGCATTTTCCCCTTTTGGTGGAATGATGACACTCGGTGGGATAATTTCTGTCTTCCGTGGGGTCTCCTCTTTGTGCTTGACCACCATTTTTGGCATGCGGTTCTTCATTTGCCGGCATAGGTGAACACTGAGGGAATCCCGAGGTGTGATGCTGCCAATGGGAATGTCGGTATCATCCGTAGCGTTGTCCGCATTTTCAATTGTTGGTGGGAAGGTGTCATTACTTTCTGGTAGAATGATGTCACTCTGTGGGCTGATGTTGCTACTCTGCTGACCCAAGGAGATCTCCCCATTGTACCAACAGCAGAAAGGTTTCCGGGTTTTTACTCCAACCGTTTCCTTGTTCTAAAGCCTCAAGGAGGACATAGGCTGCATTTACTGGGGGGATTAGGGGGCATACAGGGGATTCCTGGGGCTGGGATCACTGTGAATAGTGGGGGGTTGGCATTGCTGAAATTTCGCACTGAGCTGTGCGGGTGCAGCTTAGTGTACTGGGGTGGATAGGCAGGTAAGACACACATCACTCCACAATTGGGATGCCATTGTGATGGTGACCGTCTCTTTGGTGCCTCTTGAGACATCTCCATAAAGGACGTCACTGGCAGGAAGGGTTCTCATTGGCCCCAGCAGAAAAGGCCTCAAGCTGGAAAGACTCCTTCCACTTCTGAAGCCAATCAGAGTTCCTTTCTTTTCTCCCAGGCTTAGGCCTCTAAGGCCAAACCTAGGCCAGGGGCCCAGTTCAGTCACAATCCTGGGGCCCCTAATCCCCAAACCTTCAGACTAGTCCTATTAAACCTCCTGAAGGGAAGTCCCCATTTCCTAAAGTGGGGGGATGTCTGTTGGCCTTTGGGGTCACCTGGTCAGCAGACATCTCAGAAGCTCAGGTAAGAGACGTGGTGTCCAGGGGCTACAGGCTAGAGTTCATCTCCCTGCCCCCACCCCGCTTCGTGTTGTCCAAACTGCCGGTGTCCCCGCAGGGACTAGCGGTCCTCCATGGTGCTCCTGCAGATCTGCTGACCCAAGGAGATCTCCCCATTGGACCAACAGCAGAAAGGTTTCCGGGTTTTTACTCCAACCGTTTCCTTGTTCTAAAGCCTCAAGGAGGACATAGGCTGCATTCACTGGGGGGATTAGGGGGCATACAGGGGATTCCTGGGGCTGGGATCACTGTGAACAGTGGGGGATGGGAAGTCTGTACAAAGCAATGACAGGCTGAGCCGGGACCATTCCCATGTATCCGCACATCCATCGGTCATCTGTGGTCAGGGAAGGATGAGCGATCCTGGCCCTAACCGTAGATGACCGATGGATGTGCTTATACATGGGAATGGTCGCGGCTCCTGTCAGCCTGTCATTGCTTTGTACAGACTTCCCATCCCCCACTGTTCACAGTGATCCCATCCGCAGGAATCCGCTGTATGCCCCTAATCCCCCGAGTGAATGCAGCCTATGTCCTCCTTGAGCTCGGGTTCACACCAATGCGGTGCGGGAAACGCTGCGAATCCTGTACGTTTCCCGCACCACATTGCAATCGCATCACGTTCATGCGATCTGGTGCGGGAGTCAGTAATAAATTATTGACACCCGAAACAGATGGCAAGACGCGATGTGATTGCCAGAAATCACATGACATGGGTGAGAAGACCCATACCATGTGATTCAGGTGCGGATCTAAAGACAGTCCTGCACCTTTGTGGTGCGGATGCGATGTGATTTGAGCCATAGGAAGTGTATGGCCCAAATCGCAGCGCACAGACATTTGCATGGAATGCGCAGAGGAATGCGGTGTGATTCCTGTGCAGACTCCATGCAGTGTCCCGCACCACATAGTGTGAACCGGCTGGGAGGCTTTAGAACAGGGAAAAGGTTGGAGTAAGGCCCCGGTCACAGGGGGCGTACTAATCCGTACAGCCGTGGGGGGCCGTGTTTACTTGCAGGGGATGTACCGGTGTTCATGCATCCCTGTGCAGGCAGGTTCATTGATGTCAGTTGGGATGCAGCGGCTGCATGGATACAGACACTGCTCCCAATGTAACATCTGTGCGGGTGAACAGCTGTGAACACAGATAGTGTGCGTTCAGGGCCATGCATCCATACGGATGTCAGATTGGGATCAGCATCTGTGTCCATGTTACCACTACGTCCCAACTGACATCAATGGAACTGCCTGCACAGGGGTGCATGAACACCGGGACATCCCCTGCAAATAAACACGGCCCCCCACGGCGGTACAGATTGGTATGTCCCCTGTGAATGTGGCCTAAAAACCGGGAACTATTCTGCTGTTGGTCCAATGGGGAGATCTCCTTGGGTCAGCAGATCTGCAGGAGCAGCATGGAGGAGCGCTAGTCCCTGCGGGGACACCGGCAGGTTGGACAACACGAAGCGGGGTGGGGGCAGGGAGATGACCTCTAGCCTGTAGCCCCTGGACACCACGTCTCTTACCTGAGCTTCTGAGATGTCTGCTGACCAGGTGACCCCAAAGGCCAACAGACGTCACCCCACTTTAGAAAGTAGGGAAATCCCTGCAGGAGGTTTAATAGGACTAGTCTGCAGGTTTGAGGATTAGGGGCCCCAGGATTGTGACTGAACTGGGCCCCTGGCTTAGGTCTGCTCTTGGAGGATGAAGCTTGGGAGAAAAGAAAGAAACTCTGATTGGCTTCCGAAGTGGGAGGAGTCTTTCCAGCTTGAGGCCTTTTCTGCTGGGACCAATGAGAACCCTTCCTGCCAGTGACGTCCTTTATGGAGATGTCTGAAGAGGCACCAAAGAGACGTTCACCATCAACATGGCGCCCCGAATGCAGTGTGATGTTGCTGCAATTGTCGCATGGCAAGACGCATGAGAATTGCGGGATGACGTGTGTGTTACATCGCACCTGGCTGAAGGCACCAAAGAGACGTCCACCATCAGAAGACATATATACAATGTTCTCTCTATATTGGGGTGTCCCCCCCCCCATCATATCTGTATATACAATGCTCTCTCTATATTGGGGTGTCACCCCTCCCCCATCATATCTGTATATACAATGTTCTCTCTATATTGGGGTGTCACCCCTCCCCCATCATATCTGTGTATACAATGTTCTCTCTATATTGGGGTGTCACCCCCCCATCATATCTGTGTATACAATGTTCTCTCTATATTGGGGTGTCACCCCTCCCCCATCATATCTGTATATACAATGTTCTCTCTATATTGGGTTCCCCCCCCCATCATATCTGTATATACAATGTTCTCTCTATATTGGGGTGTCTCCCCTCCCCCATCATATCTGTGTATACAATGTTCTCTCTATATTGGGGTGTCACCCCTCCCCCATATCTGTATATACAATGTTCTCTCTATATTGGGGTGTCACCCCTCCCCCATCATATCTGTGTATCTAATGTTCTCTCTGAGTCTTCTGGCCGGCCTCTTCGGTTGGCCCGCGCTTCTTCTTTAGCCGCAATACATTCTATAGGTGTCAGACACCACCTGACGGTATCTCTAGTGGCCCACAGTGCGGGGTTCCTCAGCACGCGGGGTCTAAGTCCCAATCTGCTTATGCACCAGGGCCCCTGATGGTGGGGATGGACTTGGAGCAGACCGAGACCAGGGCGCGACCCCTGAGTATGTCCAGCAGTGGTAGAGAGTACCGTCAGAGGTGTTGCGGGAAATAGAGCCTGACAAGAAGAGGCTGGTGGGCCTTGCAGCAGGGACTGATCCTTGCGGGATGGATGGATGGACAGTCAGCGTGACGTAAGGCGTAGTCAGGCAGGCCGGGTCAGCAACGTGCGGGCAGTGAGGTGCCGGAGGAGCAGGCAGGAGAGTGGTCAGGGTCACGAGCCGGGTTCAGCAACGTGCGGGCAGCGAGGTACCGGAGGAGCAGGCAGGAGAGTGGTCAGGGTCACGAGCCGGGTTCAGCAACGTGCGGGCAGCGAGGTACCGGAGGAGCAGGCAGAGAATGGTCAGGGTCACGAGCCGGGTTCAGCAATGTGCGGGCAGCGAGGTACCGGAGGAGCAGGCAGCAGAGTGGTCAGGGTCACGAGCCGGGTTCAGCAACGTGCGGGCAGCGAGGTACCGGAGGAGCAGGCAGAGAATGGTCAGGGTCACGAGCCGGGTTCAGCAACGTGCGGGCAGCGAGGTACCGGAGGAGCAGGCAGGAGAGTGGTCAGGGTCACGAGCCGGGTTCAGCAACGTGCGGGCAGCGAGGCACCGGAGGAGCAGGCAGAGAATGGTCAGGTCAAGCAGGAGACAACCAGCAGGGTCAGGATCAAGCAGAGGTCGGCAACAGGAAACTTCACAAACCAGATGACAGGAACAGGATAATAAGACATACCTCCTGTCCTGTTTAAATAGCGCGCCCTGCGCTGTCATTGGTGCCAGGCGCCTGTCCGCGATCGTGAGTGCGCATGCGCGGCCGTCGCCGCCGCCACGATCGCCCAGGGCCCACTGGCTAGAGCGTGTCGGTGTTCTGTGCATGCGCCACCCGGCGTATCGCGGCAGAACACCCGACCCCTGACAATAGGTGAATACGGCTGCGATATTTAGGAGGTGACACAGTCGAAGATGAAACAGTCTGCTGGACATATAACTGGATGTCTCCCGCACAAGATGACGGCGACCTGGTATGAGGTGGGATTGTTGAGATTTTTCACCTTAGGTCGCTTGTGCTTCTTCTTTCGCTGGAATAAATTGCGTGGATTAAAGCGGGTGCCATCACTAGGAGATGCACCGCTGGGATGGCCAGTCGGTTGGTCAGTCCCAGAACTAATGTCATCGCTTGGTGGTTGGATGATGTCACTGATTGATGACATGGTAGAATATCTCTTAGGAATGATGTCATGCGTTGATGGAACGGCATCATCACCCTGTGGAATGACATCACTCGTTGATGGGACGGTATCATCAACCTGTGGAATGACATCACTCAGTAATGGGACGGTATCATCGTCCTGTGGAATGACGTCACTCATTGATGAGAACATTTTGCCATAACTGAACTCTGTGGTTGGCCAGCGCCTCTTCATTGCCCGGCATAAATCCCGTAGGATAAAACGGGCGGTATCGCTAGGAATTTCACCTCTGGATTGGACACTGGGATGGACAGTCATGGTTGTCCATTCTCGCCTATTGCCAGAACTCGATCGTAGGATCATGTCTTTTGTTGGAAAGACGCCAGAAGTCGTTGATGGTAAAGTGTTATCTAATGCTGGAAAGAGTAAACCTCTTGTTGATGTGCTGGAAGGATGACCACGGATGGGATCCCTGGGAGGTGCGACGCTGGGAATGGGAAAGTCAGAATCTCCCGTAGCTCTGTCCGCATATTCATCTTTTGGTGGTATGTGGTCACTCTCTGGTAGATTGAGCTTGCGGTGCCTGAACTCCTTGGTTGGCCTGCGCCTCCCCATTGGCCGGCATAGATCCCGTAGGTGAGCACGGATGTCATCCCTGGGAGGTGGGACGCTGGGAATGGGAAGGTCAGTCTCTTCCATAGCACTGTCCACACTTTCACTTGTTGATGGGAAGATGTTAATGTTCCTGAGCCGCTTGTTTCGCTCGCTCCTCCTCATTTCCCGGAGTAAATCCGTTATGTGAGCACGGACGTCATTGCTAGGAGGTGTGAGGATGGGAGTACGAAAGTCAGCCTGGTCCATAGTGATGTCTGTTGTTAGATCGATGTCAATCGTCGGTGGGTTGATGTTGCTTTTCGTTGGTTGGATCCATTGGTGAAATGGCTTGAAATATTTTAGGAACATTACCAGCAGCAAGATGATAAGTCCCAACAAGCATTCTGATTGGTGCTCAGCAACAGTATTTATAAGCATGGGTAGCACTGTGTTCCCTAAGGCCGCCCACCCATTGGACCAGACTGACTGGAGCCCAGCAAACATCCATTGGTAGCAGTCAGTGGCATTTATAAGCATGGGTGGGATTCTGTTCCCTAAGGCTGCCCACCCATTGGACCAGACTGACTGGAGCTCAGCAACCATCCATTGGTAGCAGTCAGTGGCATTTATAAGCATGGGTGGGGCTGTGTTCCCTAAGGCTGCCCACCCATTGGACCAGACTGACTGGAGCTCAGCAACCATCCATTGGTAGCAGTCAGTGGCATTTATAAGCATGGGTGGGGCTGTGTTCTCTGAGGTTGGCCCCTCGCTGTACCAGACATCGAGTAGTTGATAAAAGAATTCAATCAGCTCCAGGAACATCAAATATTGTTCTAATATTGTGGCCAGATGATTCCTGCGCAGGATGTACCTCAGAATGAGAACACTTATCAGGACTGTCCCCTTATACCAGAATGGAATGGTGGCCAGTAGTGAAAACCAACTGATGGGTCCTGGGGACTCATTTTCCAATTCTCTGACCTTTTCCTGCTCCAGTTCCTCCATCATCTTCATGGTCCTCCCCTCCTCCATGCGTATATCTGGGGAGTCTTTGATGAAATATCGGTGTTCCTCCATCATCTTCATGCTCCCCCCCTCCATGCGGATATCTGGGGAGTCTTTGATGAAATTTCTTTGTTCCTCCATAATCTTCATATCATTGTCCTTGTCCATGCCGGTCTTTGTGGAGTCTTTGATGTCCTTCCTGTGTACTCCCCAAGGGAGCAACAGGATAACAATCGCGGCAAAGATTCTGCACATTTTTGTTTGTTTTTTTAGAAAAAAAAACAGGAGCTCTGTAAGGAAGCAGCTGTCTCTGGTGAGAGAAAACAGCAACTGAGGACTCACAGTGAGGGAGGTCATGTGACCACAGTGAGGGGGGCGGGGTTTATGTGTGACCAATCAGCAGCCTCTGTTCAGCCTGCTTTACTCTGATTGGCTCATCTGGGATCCAGTCTGTTTACAGTGCAAAGTCACAGTGAGGGGGGCGGAGTTTATGTGTGACCAATCAGCAGCCTCTGTTCAGCCTGCTTTACTCTGATTGGCTCATCTGGGATCCAGCTCAGGTGGCTTTGGATTGGATGTTGGGATGTAGAGCAGATCTGGATTGGATCCTATTATATAACATTGATACCATTTCCCTGTATTTATAATATAGACGCCTCTGTTTATATTCATACAATGTTATTATAATGTCATTTTATTTATTTTACTGTATTAATAGGATTGTAATGATTGATATGAATTGTAATATAAACAATAATGGGTGTAATATTAATAATCCCAATAATTATAATACAATAAAGCTGTTCTGTGTATTTGGATGACAGAAATCTCCTGGCCATTCTCTGTGCTGACATTTCCCTGATGTAATGCACACAGGAGCCGCTAGAGGGCAGCAACACTCAGCTCCTCCTGTAGTGTCCCATCACCATAGATTTCCTCCTGGAAGACCCATCACCATGGAGACCAGGCAGGAAGTGATCGGTGTTTTCATGGTGTCTGGAGGGGAAGTTGGGGAAGCTGCGCCCCGGGGTGGCCGGGAAGGGGAAGTGCTGAGGGAAGGGAGACACTGGGGGAAGGGAGACACTGGGGGGGGGGGGGGGGGGTCAGCCCCCATTATTATTATGGGTAATAAGATGTGTAATCATATATAATGTTATAGTGATACATCGTCATAACTCCTCTGATAGTCACACTTATTGTTATCATTAACCATCATTTCTATACCCCCCCATCATCACTATACCCCCCCATCATCACTATACCCCCCCCATCACCGCTATACCCCCCCATCATCACTATACCCCCCCATCATCGCTATACCCCTCCATCATCACTATACCCCCCCCATCATCGCTATACCCCCCCCATCATCGCTATACCCCCCCATCATCGCTATACCCCTCCATCATCACTATACCCCCCCCCATCATCACTATACCCCCCCCCCATCATCACTATACCCCCCATCATCGCTATACCCCCCCATCATCGCTATACCCCCCCACATCACCGCTATACCCCCCCCCATCATCGCTATACCCCCCCATCATCGCTATACCCCCCCATCATCGCTATACCCCCCCATCACTGCTATACCCCCCCATCATCGCTATACCCCCCCCATCATCGCTATACCCCCCCATCATCGCTATACCTCCCATCATCGCTATACCCCACCATCATCGCTATACCCCCCCCATCATCGCTGTACCCCCCCCCATCACTGCTATACCCCCCCCCCATCATCGCTATACTCCCCATCATCGCTATACCCCACCATCATCGCTATACCCCCCCATCACCGCTGTACACCCCCCCCCACCATCATCGCTGTACACACCCCCCCCACCATCATCGCTGTACACCCCCCCATCATCGCTGTACACCCCCCACCATCATCGCTGTACACCCCCCCCCACCATGGCTGTACACCCCCCCCACCATGGCTGTACACCCCCCCCCTCCATGTTTGGGACCCCCTGTATGACCTTTACCGGGGTAATCAGGACGGATGGCGGATGCAATGCTTTACAAGCTGCTAATAAAACAATTATAAATACACATTTTTTTTACCTGCAAAACACGGCATTTATTTATTTATTTCATTGTTTTTTAAGGTGAACTTCTATTGTTGGAGAATATTTCTCTGGCTGTCAGTTTGCATTTGTATCTTCTATGCTGGGAAAAGGTTTCTTTGAGTTGTGATGATTTGGTTTGTGATTCTGATGGGTCACCATTGTGAACTAACCATCCGTTTTACTCTTCTAGAAGATCAGGAAATATTCCCGGACACATTCCTTGCTGACCCCCCAACATTAATAAAAGGGGGCGTTCAGAAGAGGGCGACAGACCCCAGTGTAGCCGAAGGGATGATGGCGTGCCCCCTGTCTTCTCTGACAGCCAATGGTGAGTTCACATGGGGAATGCCCTTCATCACTGAGCTGACAACACTGTCTCTGCTGCACTGAAATCCCAAGCAGTGTTGTCAGCCCCGGCCAGTTCTTCTCTGTATTACTAATAGCGTGTTAGGAGGCCTGGATCCCAAATGGGGAAACAGATTTGATGAAGAGAGGCAGCTCTGTAATGTGGGGTATCCCTGAGGGTCCCCAGAAAAGTGTCCAAGGATGAGAGTGCCCCCGGATAGTGTACGTCCAGTAAATGTTTATCAAATGTTACTTCAACTTTAAAGGATAAATGTAAAGGTGTACAACCCCCCCTCCCATCCCCCGATACCTGCTGTACAACCCCCCCTCCCATCCCCCGATACCTGCTGTACAACCCCCCCTCCCATCCCCTGATACCTGCTGTACTTACCTTTGGGGTGGGAGCTGTCAGGGCTCCCACAGGTGACCCAGTAGTCCAGGGATTCTCTGGGCAGCACTTCCTGGAAGGAGAAAGTACAGAGGGACCTGTGGGGGGGGGGGGGGGTACGGTGTTCATACACCCTCTGCACTGCATTTGTATTGTGGAGCTCACGGTGAGCTGACTATCTTCTACCCCCTCTGCTATGATATGCCCCCCCCCCCCCATGTATGTATGGTGGCATCAGTCTTGGGCAAGCGCCTGGTGCTGAAATCAGCGCCATCCATCAACTCTCATCCATTCTTCAAAACATCACGGTCAGACAGCGGTGGGGGGGGGATAGAGGGGCGTGCTGTCAACCACGCTAGCCCCCAGTCTACAGCACATGTAATACATACATGCACTCTGTCACCTAGAGCTCAGGATGAAATACACATTATAGATTCTCCTTTGAAGCTGGACTCCAGGTATGAAAAGAACATCAATGAATCCTCATAATCTCCTGTACAGCAGAGCTCAGGCTGGGAGATGGAGGAGCATCAGAGGGAACCAATAGGAATAGATAGAATTTGTGGTGGTTTTTGCCCATGTGATTGGTTCTGGCCTCTTTCACATAACCGTTCCAATCAGGTCCACCTGTCAGTTTTTGGATTTGGCTAAACAGGCCAGACTTCCCTCCCCACCTCCATCAATGAGACTTCCCTCCCCACCTCCATCAATGAGACTTCCCTCCCCACCTCCATCAATGAGACTTTCCTCCTCACATCCACCAATGAGACTTCCCTCCCCACCTCCATCAATGAGACTTTCCTCCTCACATCCACCAATGAGCCCCCACTGGGTTGTTTTCTTTTTGTGCTAAAAAGATTGGGGAAAAAAAACCAAACCGTTTTCTTTGTTCTGTTATACAATTTTGCACATTCTCCTCCAGGTTGCTGATGCCTCTCCAGTCGCCGTCATCTCGTCCAGCGTGCCCGCCAGTACTGGGGTGCACTTACCTGCGGGCGCCGTAGTTACTTTGGCTCCGCCCCCAGACATCATCGGGATGAAGGACAGCGGAGGAGATGTAAGTCCCTGATTTCAGTCTTCTGCTTCATTCTGCCTCAAGTATTCAGGGAAAGGGAAAAGCTGTCACTTTGTAACAGGTTCTCTTTCTAGCCCCGCCTCCTCTGCGGCTCTTTTTGTATAAACGGTTTGGTTAGGAAGGGAAGGATTACCATACACTTACAGATCTAAAGCCAGCGAGTTATAGAGGAAATAATGCAGCATGCAGACCTTTTACTAAAGCGCAACTCCACCAAAAAGGGGAAATTCCGCTTTAACCACTTGCCTACCGGGCACTTATACCCCCTTCCTTACCAGGCCAATTTTCAGCTTTCAGCGCTCTCACACTTTGAATGACAATTACTCAGTCATGCAACACATATAAAATTTTCGTCCTTTTTTTCACACAAATAGAGCATTATTTTGGTGGTATTTACTCACCACTGGGTTTTTTATTTTTTGCACTATAAATGAAAAAAGACCGAAAATTTTGAAAAAAAATGCGTTTTTCTTAGTATTTGTTATAAAATTTTTCAAATAAGTAATTTTTCTTCATATATCTTCACCAAAATTTATACTACTACATTTGTTTGGTAAAAATAACACAAATCAGTGCATATTATTTGGTCTGTGTGAAAGCTAGAAAGTCTACAAGCTATGGTACCAATCATTGAAATTTGATCACACCTGATGTACCGATGCCCTATCTCATTTCTTGAGGCCCTAACAAGCCAGAACAGTACAAATACCCCATAAATGACCCCTTTTTGGAAAGTAGACATTCCAAAGTATTCAGTAAGAGGCATGGTGAGTTTTTTAAAGCTGTAGTTTTTTCCAAAAATTCTTTGGAAAATTAAATTTTATTTATTTATTTATTTTTTTTCCCAAAAGATTGGCATATTAACAAGTTATTTCTCACACACAGCACAGGTATACTTGCAACTACACCCCAAAATATTTTCTGCTGCTTCTCCTGAATATAATGATACCAAATGTGTTAGACTTTTGAACATCCTGACCACATAGAGAGGCCCAACATGCAAGGAGCATCAACAAGTGTTCTAGGGACATAAATTACACATCTAACATCTTGACTACGTATTACAATTTTGAAGGCCTTAAAGCACCAGGACAATGGAATTACCCACAAAATGACTCCATTTTGAGAAGCAAACACCCCAACCTATAATCCATGAGGCATAATGAGTCTTTTGAACATGTCGTTTATTTCCAAAAGTTTTCGGAATATGCGGGAAGAAAATGAAAATATATTTTTTTTACACAAAGTTGTCGATTTATAAGATATTTCTAAAGCATAGCATGTAAATACCACAAAATACACTCCAAAATACATTTTGCTACTCCTCCTGAATATAACGATACCAAATGTGTGAGACTTTTCCGCAGCCTCACCACATAGAGAGGCCCAACATGCAAGGAGCACCATCAGGTGTTCTAGGGACATAAATTGCACATTTAACATCTTGACTACCTATTACACTTTTGAAGACCTTAAAGCACCAGGACAATTGAATTACCCACAAAATGACTCCATTTTGAGAAGCAAACACCCCAACCTAACTTCCATGAGGCATAATGAGTCTTTTGAACATGTTGTTTATTTCCAAACGTTTTTGGAATATGCGGGAAGAAAATGAAAACTTATTTTTTTTTCCACAAAGTTATCCATTTATAAGATATTTCTAACACATAACATGTAAATACCACAAAATACACCCCAAAATACATTCTACTACTCCTCCTGAATATAACGATACCAAATATGTGAGACTTTTCCGCAGCCTCACCACATAGAGAGGCCCAACATGCAAGGAGCACCATCAGGTGTTCTAGGGACATAATTTACACATCTAGTATCTTGACTACCTATTACACTTTTGAAGGTCTTGAAGCACCAGGACAACTGAATTACCCACAAAATGACCACATTTTGAGAAGCAAACACCCCAACGTATATTCCGTGAGGCATAATGAGTCGTTTGAACATGTCAATTATTACCCAAAGTTTTCAGAATATGCGGGAAGAAAATGAAAACATATTTTTTTTTACAGAAAGTTGTCCATTTATAAAATATTTCTAACACACAGCACGTAAATACCAAAAAAAAAACCCCAAAATACATTCTGCTACCTCTCCTGAGTATGGCAATAGCAAATGTGTGAGACTTTTCTACAGCCTGGCCATATACAGAGGCCCAACATCCAAGTAGCATCTTTAGGCGTTCTAAGGGCAAAAATTACACATCTAATTTCTTGACAACCTAAAACACTTTTGATGGTTTTGGAGGACCAGGACAAAGGAAGCACCCACAAAATGACCCAGTTTTGGAAAGCAAACACTCCAACGTATTTTTTAGGAGGCATAATGAGTCTTTTGAACATGTCGTTTTTTTCCACAAGTTTTCAGAAAATGTGGAAAAAAAATTAAAACTTTATTTTTTTACACAAAGTTGTCGATTTATAAGATATTTCTAACACATAACATGTAAATACCACAAAATACACCCCAAAATACATTCTGCTACTCCTCCTGAGTATGGTAATACCACATGTGTGAGACTTTTCTACAGCCTGACCACATAGAGAGGCCCAACATGCAAGGAGCACCATCAGGTGTTCTAGGGACATAAATTACACATCTAATATCTTGACTACCTATTACAATTTTGAAGGCCCTGAAGCACCAGGACAATGGAATTACCCACAAAATGACCCCATTTTGAGAAGTAAACACCGCAACATATATTCTATGAGGCATAATGAGTCTTTTGAACGTGTCATTTTTTTCCACAAGCTTTCGGACTATGTAAAAAGAAAATGAAAACGTTTTTTTTTACACAACGTTGTTCATTTATAAGATATTTCTAACACATAGCATGTAAATACCACAAAATATACCCCAAAATACATTCTGCTATTCCTCCTGAGTATGGCAATACCACATATGTGACACTTTATAACAGCCTGGCCACATACAGAGGCCCAACATCAAGGTAGGTGTTCTAGGGACATAAATTACACATCTAATTTCCAGACAACCTATCATTTTTGAAGGCCCTTCATATTTCTAACACATAGCATGTACATACCAAGAATTACACCCCAAAATACATTTGAGAAAATGGTAAGCAAAAGATTACCTGTGGTTTTAGTAGTGCAGTTGTCCACAGAGGAGAGCATTGATCCAGGCAGCAGGCAGGGATGTGGTCAGCTACATCAAAAGCAATTGTCCAGGCAGCAGACAGGATTATTGTCCATTGTCAGTACAGGAAGCAGGCAGATATATCATCAGAGCAGCCAAACCATTGGTCCAGGCAGCAGGCAGAGATGTGGTCAGCAGCCAAAGGATTGTCAAGGCAGAGACACGGCATAGCCAAAATATCAGTCCCGGTAGTAGGCAGGAACATGGTCCATGGTACAGGTAGCAGGCAGAGGCGTGGTCAGTTCATGTGTCAGGCAGCGGCATGTTGGCAATAAGTTGGCAGCAGGCAGAAATATCAGGTTTAGGGCCCCGTCAGCTAAGACAGGGGTAGAGGCTTCGTCCCACCCATCTCTTCGAAGCCTCCGGACTAACAGACCCTTTTTTGGGAATTATAAAACCCAGAGAAAACCAAAAACTTAGTTTTCTCCACTCCGAAAAACTATTCTGAAGCCCCTCACATATGTGAGACCCCTGTATTATTTTGAATCATAATACTACAAAGCAGGGCAGAAGATCAGTCCAAGCGGCGGGGCAAAAAACGTGGTCAATTAACAAGCCGAGGTCAGTTCTGATGGAAAGCAGAGGCATCGTCAATAAACAGGCCAGGGTCATTTCCAGAGCAGGCAGAGATATGGTCAGTTTAGGCGGCAGGCAGAGGCGTGGTCGAATAACAGGCCAGGGTCAGTTCCAGAACAGGCAGAGGTATGGTCAGTTTAGGCAGCAGGCAGTGGCGTTGTCAAATAACAAGCTAGGGTCATTTCAGGAGCAGGCAGAGGCATGAGGAGTGAATGGCAGGAAATTCATAATTACGTTTACCATACTTCACTAATATTTTACAGAAGTATGGTAACGGCGGAAACAGTAACCTATGCAGAGGCCTGGTTGGGAAGGACACTGAGGACAATAAATGCTGGTGTCTCGTCTAACTCCTCTTCTGGAGCACACCCGACATTTTTTTTGACGTCTTTGACCTCCTTCTCTGCGAGGGACTTTTTCAGGAAAATGCTGTTCCTGGAGTCTACTCACTACATCTGAGTGAACACTTTCTGGTGGGCCTCCAGGGTACAAAAGGGCAGTGACAATTTCTTCCTGATACCAAAGAAAGGGCATGGGTGTCTCGGTGGATTTCCGGTAGATTATATATGTGTTATAAACGGCCAAATTAAAAAAATAAATGGAGACTTTTTTATACCAATGGCGGGTTCTTCTTACAGCAAGGTAGGGCTGGATCATCTGATCATTGAAGTCAACTCCCCCCATGAATAAATTATAATCATGGACACATTCTGGTTTTTGGAATGCGCCATTTTTTCTGGTGATTTGCACGTGGTTGTCATTATGAATTGATGAGAGCATGTAGATGTCTCGTTTGTCCCTCCACTTCAAAGCCAATATCTCTTCGTTCCGCAAAGTCACTGACTCCCCTCTCTGTAGTCTTGTGTTCACCAGCCTTTGCGGGAATCCCTTCCTATTCGATCTCACGGTGCCACATGCTAGTGTTCTCCTTCGGTGAAGATTGCGGAAAAGGGGTAAGCTGGTGTAAAAGTTATCAACATAGAGATGATAACCCTTTTCAAAGAGTGGAAACACAAGCTCCCAAACAACTTTTCCACATGCTCCAATATAATCTGGGCATTCAGGGGGATGCAGTTGGCTGTCCTTTCCTTCGTACACGAGGAAGGCGTACACGTACCCCGTGGCTCTGTCGCATAACTTATAAAGTTTAATCCCATATCGGGCCCTTTTGCTGGGGATAAACTGCTTGAAACTCAGCCTGCCACTGAAGGGGACAAGTGACTCATCCACGCAGATGTGTTTTTCTGGGACAAATAATTGGGCAAATTTATCAGAGAAGAAATTAAGGAGTGGCCGAATTTTATATAGTTTATCATATTCTGGGTCATTTTGAGGAAGGCACTGGGTGTTATCGTTGTAATGCAGGAACCTCATGATCATTTGATATCTTGTTCTGGACATGACTGATGAGAAAACTGGCATGTGATAGATTGGGCGGGTAGACCAGTAGGAGTGTAATTGATTTTTTTTGTGAGTCCCATATTAAATGTGAGGCCCAAAAATGTTTTAAATTCCTCCACTGTCAACTGCTTCCATTCATACGGACGGGCATAACATGAATCTGGGTTTGTAGCTATGAACTGTTGGGCATAGAGGTTGCACTGGTCCACAATTAAATTTAGAAAGTCATTGGTAAAAATTAAATTAAAAAAATCAATAGGGGCAAAATTTTCTGTGTTTACCTGGACTCCTGGCTGGGCAGTAAAAGGGGGGATGTTAGCTGCTCCAGAGTTAGAGGGAAGCCATAGGGGGTTTTGAAGGGCATATGGAAGAGTGGCATGGGTCCTAACCCTTTGGGGCTGAGGTAACACCTGACTAGGACCTGGTCTTTCTTGACGTCCTCCATTTCTTGTGGAAGCCACTGCTCTGCTAGTGGATGCTACCGCGCTACTTTTGGTAGCCTGCTCCTCACCAGAACGCCTTCGTTTGATGGGCACAATTTCCTCCTCCTCCGATGATGATTCTGTAACAGATCCACTGCTTAAAACGGGCTCATACTCCAAATCAGAACCACGCTCATAATCCAAATCAGAATCATGCTCTGAGAGCTCCCCGCTGCTCTCGTCGGTCATGGATAAAATTTGGTACGCCTCCTCGCAAGAAAATAATTTTTTGGACATACTGGGACAGTTGAGGCTGCACTGATGTGTGCTGATGAGGCTGCACTTGTGGGTGCTGATGGGGGTACACTGCTAGGTCCTGATGAGGGTGCGCTGATGGGGATGCACTGATGAGAGTGCACTGACGGGTGCTGATGAGGCTGCACTTGTTGGTGATTATAGGGGTGCACTGCTGAGCACTGATGAGGGTGCGCTGTTGGGGGTGCACTGATGGGTGCTGCTGATGAGGCTGCACTAATGGACACTGATGAAGTTGCACTGCTGTGCAATAATGGGCTGCACTGATAAACTGCCACTGATGTGCTCTGATGGGTGCTAATGAGGATCCACTGATAGGGTGGTACTGATGTGTATGAATAAGTGGCACTGATGTACACTGATAAGCTGCAGTGATGAAGCAGCACTGGTGGACACTGATGAGCACCGATAAGTTGCAGTGATGAGACAGCACTGATGAGCACTGATAAGCTGCAGTGATGAAGCAGCACTGGTGGACACTGATGAGCCCTCACTAATGGGCACTGATGAGCACTTGCTGATGGGCACTGATGTGCACAGATCGGCACTGATGAGCACCGATATGCACAGTTGAGCACTGATGGGCACTCACTGGTGGGCACTGATGAGCACAGATGGGTACTGACAGGCACCGATGAGCAGATGGGCACTGATGTGCACTCACTGGTGGACACTGATGAGGACAGATGGGCACTCACTGGTGGGCACTGATGAGCACTGACAGGCACCGATGAGCACTGATGTGCACTCACTGGCGGGTACTGATGAGCACAGATGGGCACTCACTGGTGGGCACTGACATGCACAGATGGGCACCGACGGGCACCGATGAGCACAGATAAGCACTGACGGGCACAGATGAGTACTCACTGGTGGGCACCGAGGAGCACAGATGAGCACTGATGGGCACTGATATACACACTGGCAGGCACAGATGAGCACAGATGGGCATTCACTGGTGGGCACTGATGAGCACAGATGGGCACTGACAGGCACCGAGGAGCACTGATGGGCACTGATGTGCACTCACTGGCGGGTACTGATGAGGACAGATGGGCACTCACTGGTGGGCACTGACATGCACAGATGGGCACTGACGGGCACAGGCACTGATATACACACTGGCAGGCACTGATGAGTACAGATGGGCACTGTAGATCACAGATGGGCACTGTAGATCACAGATGGGCACTGTAGATCACAGATGGGCACTGATGAGCAAAGATGGGCACTGTAGATCGCAAATGGTCACTGTAGAGCACAGGGCACTGTAGAGCACTGATGGGCACTGTAGAGCACTGATGGGCACTGTAGATCACAGGTGGGCACTGTAGAGCACTGATGGGCACTGTTGATCACAGGTGGGCACTGTTGATCACAGGTGGGCACTGTAGAGCACTGATGGGCACTGTAGATCACAGGCGGGCACTGTAGAGCACTGATGGGCACTGTATAGCACTGGTGGGCACTGTATAGCACTGATGGGCACTGTAGATCACAGGTGGGCACTGTAAAGCACAGGTGGGCACTGTAGATCACAAACAGGGCACTGTAGATCACAGACAGGGCAGTGTAGATCACAGATAGGGCACTGTAGATCACAGACAGGGCACTGTAGATCACAGACAGGGCAGTGTAGATCACAGATAGGGCACTGTAGATCACAGATAGGGCACTGTAGATCACAGACAGGGCACTGTAGATCACAGACAGGGCACTGTAGATCACAGATAGGGCAGTGTAGATCACAGACAGGGCACTGTAGATCACAGACAGGGCACTGTAGATCACAGACAGGGCAGTGTAGATCACAGATAGGGCACTGTAGATCACAGACAGGGCACTGTAGATCACACTCACAGTTGTAAGAACTGATTCTCTCTCCTTTCCTCACACTCGGTATTGGTGTGAGGAAAGGAGAGAGAAAACCCAGCCATGACCCTGCTGTGTTTACATTTGTGATCGCTCTGTCCAATGAAGAGCGACCACAAATGTAATCAGCAGCTGTAAGTGGCTGTTCACCCCCCTCTTCCTAATGTGCTGTGTCCGAGGGACACAGCCGTCACTGACAGTACCCGATGCGCGCCGCCGGGGGCGCGCGAGAAGCGCGATCACGGGAGGACGTCATATGACGCCCACCCAGAACTGGCCGGCCGCGGTGCAGCCGACATTCGGCTATGCGCGGTCGGCAAGAAGTTAAAGTGACAACAACCACTTGCCTACCGGGCACTTTTACCCCCTTCCTGCCCAGGCCAGATGTCACACTTTAAATAACAATCGCACGGTCATGCAACATTGCATCCAAACTAAATTTATATCTTTTTTTTTGACAAATAGAGCTTTTTTTTGCTATTTAATCATCACTGGGGGGGGGGGGAAGGGGGGTTATTTTGTGCTAAACAAAAGAAAGACCAGACATTATGAAAAAAATATATATTTTCTCTAAAGTTTTGTAAATAGGTGATGTTTCTCCTTCAATGATGTGTGCAGATGAGGCTGCACTGATGGGCACTGAGAGCCAGCACTGATGGGCATTGATTGGTGGGACTGATGGGCACTGACAGCCAGCACTGAGAAGGCACTGATAGTCAGCACTGATGGGTATTGATCAGGAGGCACTGTTGAGGCTGCACCAATATGCAGAACTGATAGACGGCACTGCTGGGCACTGATGGGCACAGACAAGCGGCCCTGATGGGCATTTATTGGAGGGACTGATGGGTACTGACATCCAGCACTGAGGAGACACTGATACTCAGCACTGATGGGTATTGATGAGGAGGCCGTGTTGAGGCTACACCAATATGATGCACTGATGGGACCTTAAATTCAACACTTATAAGCACTGATAGCGTGCACTGATGGCACCGATACAAAGCACTGATGGGGCTACACTGATAAGTGCCCTGATGATCAGTGTATTTGTCCCCTCTGAGAAATGCCGCTTCCCAGCTCTCCTCTCCTCATGTGCTGTGAGCGGGAGGAGAGGACTGCCGATATCCAGCATTTCTGATTTACACTGATCGGCTGTGATTGGGCACAGCTGACCACATGGTAAAAGGCTGCTCTGATTGGCCCTTTTCTTGGACATATGATCAGCTGTGGCTGAAGGAGACAGGGATCAAAGAATTCTATGTTTTATTGTATTTGCTTCTCACCTACAAATAAAAAAAAATATTTTTTCCATTTCTAATCCTATTATTGCCATTATTATTCGGATAATTATCATTATAAATATTTTTTCTATTATTAATATTATCACGTCAATACTAAGGAGGCGAAGCAGCCATCTTGGATATTGCGTTGGCTGGGAATCGAACCCAGGTCAGCTGCTTGGAAAGCGGCTATGCTAACCACTACACCACCAACACGAGGTTGCATGTTTTTAGAATGTGGGAGAAAACCGGAGTACCCGGAGGAAACCCACGCAGGCACAGGGAGAACATGCAAAGTCCATGCAGATAGGGTCCTGGTCAGGATTTCAACCAAGGACCCCAGTGCTGCAAGGCTAACCAATAAGCCTCTGTGCTGCCCATATTTTGGCCTCTGATGTATAAGGCCCGCCCCCGCTGAGCGGGGTAAATCAGTGATGTCCAGTAGAGATTAGAGATGATGTCTTCAGCTGTACATTATTGGGTGGACGGGTTCGGGGATGTCGTCCATCTTATTTCCCACATGAGTGTCCTGTCTGTGAACATGAGGAGAACTCTTTGTGTGAGATGTTGGTCTGTGGAGCGGCGATGTGAAGAACGCTTCGTGCTCATGTCTTCTGATGGTGAAGGTCTCCTCTGTGCCCCCAACCTGACCCTTAGACAACCTCATATAGGACGTCGCTGGTAGTCAGAGTTCTCATTGGCCCCAGCAGAAAAGGCCTCAAGCTGGGAATACTCCTCCCACTTCTGAAGCCAAGAAGCGTTCCTGTCGTTTCTCTGAGACTTCAACCTCCAAGGCCAGACTTAAGCCAGGGGCCCAGTTCAGTCACAAGTCTGGGGCCCCTAATCCCCAAACCTACAGACAAGTTCTAATAAACATCCTAAGGGGAAGCCACCATTTCCCAATGTGGGGGGATGTCTGTTGGCCTTTGGGGTCACCTGTTCAGGGTCAGCAGACATCTCAGATGCTCCGGTAAGAGACGTGGTGCCCAGAGGCTACAGGCTGGAGTTCCAGTCTGCCTTTGTCCCCACATAGACTACTGGTCCTCCATGCTGCTCCTGCAGATCTTTTTGTTCTTCTTTTTTATTAGTCAGAGTTCTCATTGGCCCAGCAGAAAAGGCCTCAAGCTGGGATGACTTTTCCCACTTCTGAAGCCAAGAAGCGTTCCTGTCATTTCTCTGAGACTTCAACCTCCAAGGCCAGACCTAAGCCAGTGGCCCAGTTCAGTCACAAGTCTGGGGCCCCTAATCCCCAAACCTACAGACAAGTTCAATGAAACGTCCTAAGGGGAAGCCGCTATTTCCCAACGTGGGGGGACATCCCAATATAGAGAGAACATTGTATATACAGATATGATGGGGGAGGGGTGACACCCCAATATAGAGAGAACATTGTATATACAGATATGATGGGGGAGGGGTGACACCCCAATATAGAGAGAACATTGTATATACAGATATGATGGGGGAGGGGTGACACCCCAATATAGAGAGAACATTGTATATACAGATATGATGGGGGAGGGGTGACACCCCAATATAGAGAGAACATTGTATATACAGATATGATGGGGGAGGGGTTATACCCCAATATAGAGAGAACATTGTATATACAGATATGATGGGGGAGGGGTGACACCCCAATATAGAGAGAACATTGTATATACAGATATGATGGGGGGGGGGGTGACACCCCAATATAGAGAGAACATTGTATATATGTCTTCTGATGGTGGACGTCTCTTTGGTGCCTTCAGCCAGGTGCGATGTAACACACACGTCATCCCGCAATTCTCATGCGTCTTGCCATGCGACAATTGCAGCAACATCACACTGCATTCGGGGCGCCATGTTGATGGTGAACGTCTCTTTGGTGCCTCTTCAGACATCTCCATAGAGGACGTCACTGGCAGGAAGGGTTCTCATTGGCCCCAGCAGAAAAGGCCTCCAGCTGGAAAGACTCCTCCCACTTCGGAAGCCAATCAGAGTTCCTTTCTTTTCTCCCAAGCTTCATCCTCCAAGACCAGACCTAAGCCAGGGGCCCAGTTCAGTCACAATCCTGGGGCCCCTAATCCCTAAACCTTCAGACAAGCCCTATAAAACCTCCTGAAGGGAAGCCCCCATTTCCTAAAGTGGGGGGACGTCTGTTGGCCTTTGGGGTCACCTGGTCAGCAGACATCTCAGAAGCTCAGGTAAGAGACGTGGTGTCCAGGGGCTACAGGCTAGAGGTCATCTCCCTGCCCCCACCCCGCTTCGTGTTGTCCAACCTGCCGGTGTCCCCGCAGGGACTGGCGGTCCTCCATGCTGCTCCTGCAGATCTGCTGACCCAAGGAGATCTCCCCATTGGACCAACAGCAGAAAGGTTTCCGGGTTTTTACTCCAACCGTTTCCTTGTTCTAAAGCCTCAAGGAGGACATAGGCTGCATTCACTGGGGGGATTAGGGGGCATACAGGGGATTCCTGGGGCTGGGATCACTGTGAACAGTGGGGGATGGGAAGTCTGTACAAAGCAATGACAGGCTGAGCCGGGACCATTCCCATGTATCCGCACATCCATCGGTCATCTGTGGTCAGGGAAGGATGAGCGATCCTGGCCCTAACCGTAGATGACCGATGGATGTGCGGATACATGGGAATGGTCGCGGCTCCTGTCAGCCTGTCATTGCTTTGTACAGACTTCCCATCCCCCACTGTTCACAGTGATCCCATCCGCAGGAATCCCCTGTATGCCCCTAATCCCCCCAGTGAATGCAGCCTATGTCCTCCTTGAGCTCGGGTTCACACCAATGCGGTGCGGGAAACGCTGCGAATCCTGTACGTTTCCCGCACCGCATTGCAATCGCATCACGTTCATGCGATCTGGTGCGGGAGTCAGTAATAAATTATTGACACCCGAAACAGATGGCAAGACGCGATGTGATTGCCAGAAATCACATGACATGGGTGAGAAGACCCATACCATGTGATTCAGGTGCGGATCTAAAGACAGTCCTGCACCTTTGTGGTGCGGATGCGATGTGATTTGAGCCATAGGAAGTGTATGGCCCAAATCGCAGCGCACAGACATGTGCATGGAATGCGCAGAGGAATGCGGTGTGATTCCTGTGCAGACTCCATGCAGTGTCCCGCACCACATAGTGTGAACCGGCTGGGAGGCTTTAGAACAGGGAAAAGGTTGGAGTAAGGCCCCGGTCACAGGGGGCGTACTAATCCGTACAGCCGTGGGGGGCCGTGTTTACTTGGGGGATGTACCGGTGTTCATGCATCCCTGTGCAGGCAGGTTCATTGATGTCAGTTGGGATGCAGCGGCTGCATGGATACAGACACTGCTCCCAATGTAACATCTGTGCGGGTGAACAGCTGTGAACACAGATAGTGTGCGTTCAGGGCCATGCATCCATACGGATGTCAGATTGGGATCAGCATCTGTGTCCATGTTACCACTACGTCCCAACTGACATCAATGGAACTGCCTGCACGGGGATGCATGAACACCGGGACATCCCCTGCAAATAAACACGGCCCCCCACGGCGGTACAGATTGGTATGTCCCCTGTGAATGTGGCCTAAAAACCGGGAACTATTCTGCTGTTGGTACAATGGGGAGATCTCCTTGGGTCAGCAGATCTGCAGGAGCAACATGGAGGAGCGCTAGTCCCTGCGGGGACACCGGCAGGTTGGACAACACGAAGCGGGGTGGGGGCAGGGAGATGAACTCTAGTCTGTAGCCCCTGGACACCACGTCTCTTACCTGAGCTTCTGAGATGTCTGCTGACCAGGTGACCCCAAAGGCCAACAGACGTCCCCCCACTTTAGAAAGTAGGGAAATCCCTTCAGGAGGTTTAATAGGACTAGTCTGCAGGTTTGGGGATTAGGGGCCCCAGGATTGTGACTGAACTGGGCCCCTGGCTTAGGTCTGCTCTTGGAGGATGAAGCTTGGGAGAAAAGAAAGAAACTCTGATTGGCTTCAGAAGTAGGAGGAGTCTTTCCAGCTTGAGGCCTTTTCTGCTGGGACCAATGAGAACCCTTCCTGCCAGTGACGTCCTTTATGGAGATGTCTGAAGAGGCACCAAAGAGACGTTCATCATCAACATGGCGCCCCGAATGCAGTGTGATGTTGCTGCAATTGTCGCATGGCAAGACGCATGAGAATTGCGGGATGACGTGTGTGTTACATCGCACCTGGCTGAAGGCACCAAAGAGACGTCCACCATCAGAAGACATATATACAATGTTCTCTCTATATTGGGGTGTCACCCCTCCCCCATCATATCTGTATATACAATGTTCTCTCTATATTGGGGTGTCACCCCTCCCCCATCATATCTGTATATACAATGTTCTCTCTATATTGGGGTGTCACCCCTCCCCCATCATATCTGTATATACAATGTTCTCTCTATGTTGGGGTGTCCCCCCCCCCATCATATCTGTATATACAATGTTCTCTCTATATTGGGGTGTCTCCCCTCCCCCATCATATCTGTGTATACAATGTTCTCTCTATATTGGGGTGTCACCCCTCCCCCATATCTGTATATACAATGTTCTCTCTATTTTGGGGTGTCACCTCTCCCCCATCATATCTGTGTATCTAATGTTCTCTCTGAGTCTTGTGGCCGGCCTCTTCGGTTGGCCCGCGCTTCTTCTTTAGCCGCAATACATTCTATAGGTGTCAGACACCACCTGACGGTATCTCTAGCGGCCCACAGTGCGGGGTTTCTCAGCACGCGGGGTCTAAGTCCCAATCTGCTTATGCACCAGGGCCCCTGATGGTGGGGATGGACTTGGAGCAGACCGAGACCAGGGCGCGACCCCTGAGTATGTCCAGCAGTGGTAGAGAGTACCGTCAGAGGTGTTGCGGGAAATAGAGCCTGACGAGAAGAGGCTGGTAGGCCTTGCAGCAGGGACTGATCCTTGCGGGATGGATGGATGGACAGTCAGCGTGACGTAAGGCGTAGTCAGGCAGGCCGGGTCAGCAACGTGCGGGCAGCGAGGTACCGGAGGAGCAGGCAGAGAATGGTCAGGGTCACGAGCCGGGTTCAGCAACGTGCGGGCAGCGAGGTACCGGAGGAGCAGGCAGGAGAGTGGTCAGGGTCACGAGCCGGGTTCAGCAACGTGCGGGCAGCGAGGTACCGGAGGAGCAGGCAGAGAATGGTCAGGGTCACGAGCCGGGTTCAGCAACGTGCGGGCAGCGAGGTACCGGAGGAGCAGGCAGGAGAGTGGTCAGGTCAAGCCAGGGGTCAAGCAGGAGACAACCAGCAGGGTCAGGATCAAGCAGAAGTCGGCAACAGGAAACTTCACAAATCAGATGACAGGAACAGGATAATAAGACATACCTCCTGTCCTGTTTAAATAGCGCGCCCTGCGCTGTCATTGGTGCCAGGCGCCTGTCCGCGATCGGGAGTGCGCATGCGCGGCCGTCGCCGCCGCCACGATCGCCCAGGGCCCACTGGCTAGAGCGTGTCGGTGTTCTGTGCATGCGCCACCCGGCGTATCACGGCAGAACACCCGACCCCTGACAATAGGTGAATACGGCTGCGATATTTAGGAGGTGACACAGTCGAAGATGAAACAGTCTGCTGGACATATAATTGGATGTCTCCCGCACAAGATGACGGCGACCTGGTATGAGGTGGGATTGTTGAGATTTTTCACCTTAGGTCGCTTGTGCTTCTTCTTTCGCTGGAATAAATTGCGTGGATTAAAGCGGGTGCCATCACTAGGAGATGCACCGCTGGGATGGCCAGTCGGTTGGTCAGTCCCAGAACTAATGTCATCGCTTGGTGGTTGGATGATGTCACTGATTGATGACATGGTAGAATATTTCTTAGGAATGATGTCATGCGTTGATGGGACGGCATCATCACCCTGTGGAATGACATCACTCGTTGATGGGACGGTATCATCAACCTGTAGAATGACGTCACTCAGTAATGGGACGGCATCATCACCCTGTGGAATGACATCACTCGTTGATGGGACGGTATCATCAACCTGTAGAATGACATCACTCAGTAATGGGACGGTATCATCGTCCTGTGGAATGACGTCACTCATTGATGAGAACATTTTGCCATAACTGAACTCTGTGGTTGGCCAGCGCCTCTTCATTGCCCGGCATAAATCCCGTAGGATAAAACGGGCGGTATCGCTAGGAATTTCACCTCTGGATTGGACACTGGGATGGACAGTCATGGTTGTCCATTCTCGCCTATTGCCAGAACTCGATGGTAGGATCATGTCTTTTGTTGGAAAGACGCCAGAAGTCGTTGATGGTAAAGTGTTATCTAATGCTGGAAAGAGTAAACCTCTTGTTGATGTGCTGGAAGGGTGACCACGGATGGGATCCCTGGGAGGTGCGACGCTGGGAATGGGAAGGTCAGTCTCTTCCATAGCACTGTCCACACTTTCACTTGTTGATGGGAAGATGTTAATGTTCCTGAGCCGCTTGTTTCGCTCGCTCCTCCTCATTTCCCGGAGTAAATCCGTTATGTGAGCACGGACGTCATTGCTAGGAGGTGTGAGGATGGGAGTACGAAAGTCAGCCTGGTCCATAGTGATGTCTGTTGTTAGATTGATGTCAATCGTCGGTGGGTTGATGTTGCTTTTCGTTGGTTGGATCCATTGGTGAAATGGCTTGAAATATTTTAGGAACATTACCAGCAGCAAGATGATAAGTCCCAACAAGCATTCTGATTGGTGCTCAGCAACAGTATTTATAAGCATGGGTAGCACTGTGTTCCCTAAGGCCGCCCACCCATTGGACCAGACTGACTGGAGCCCAGCAACCATCCATTGGTAGCAGTCAGTGGCATTTATAAGCATGGGTGGGATTCTGTTCCCTAAGGCTGCCCACCCATTGGACCAGACTGACTGGAGCCCAGCAAACATCCATTGGTAGCAGTCAGTGGCATTTATAAGCATGGGTGGGGCTGTGTTCCCTAAGGCTGCCCACCCATTGGACCAGACTGACTGGAGCTCAGCAACCATCCATTGGTAGCAGTCAGTGGCATTTATAAGCATGGGTGGGGCTGTGTTCTCTGAGGTTGGCCCCTCGCTGTACCAGACATCGAGTAGTTGATAAAAGAATTCAATCAGCTCCAGGAACATCAAATATTGTTCTAATATTGTGGCCAGATGATTCCTGCGCAGGATGTACCTCAGAATGAGAACACTTATCAGGACTGTCCCCTTATACCAGAATGGAATGGTGGCCAGTAGTGAAAACCAACTGATGGGTCCTGGGGACTCATTTTCCAATTCTCTGACCTTTTCCTGCTCCAGTTCCTCCATCATCTTCATGGTCCTCCCCTCCCCCATGCGTATATCTGGGGAGTCTTTGATGAAATATCGGTGTTCCTCCATCATCTTCATGCTCCCCCCCTCCATGCGGATATCTGGGGAGTCTTTGATGAAATTTCTTTGTTCCTCCATAATCTTCATATCATTGTCCTTGTCCATGCCGGTCTTTGTGGAGTCTTTGATGTCCTTCCTGTGTACTCCCCAAGGGAGCAACAGGATAACAATCGCGGCAAAGATTCTGCACATTTTTGTTTTTTTTTTTTAGAAAAAAAACAGGAGCTCTGTAAGGAAGCAGCTGTCTCTGGTGAGAGAAAACAGCAACTGAGGACTCACAGTGAGGGAGGTCATGTGACCACAGTGAGGGGGGCGGGGTTTATGTGTGACCAATCAGCAGCCTCTGTTCAGCCTGCTTTACTCTGATTGGCTCATCTGGGATCCAGTCTGTTAACAGGGCAAAGTCAAAGTGAGGGGGGCGGAGTTTATGTGTGACCGATCAGCAGTCTCTTTTCAGCCTGCTTTGCTCTGATTGGCTCATCTGGGATCCAGCCCAGGCGGTTTTGGATTGGATGTTGGGATGTAGAGCAGATCTGGATTGGATCCTATTATATAACATTGATAACATTTCCCTGTATTTATAATATAGACGCCTCTGTTTATATTCATACAATGTTATTATAATGTCATTTTATTTATTTTACTGTATTAATAGGATTGTAATGATTGATATGAATTGTAATATAAACAATAATGGGTGTAATATTAATAATCCCAATAATTATAATACAATAAAGCTGTTCTGTGTATTTGGATGACAGAAATCTCCTGGCCATTCTCTGTGCTGACATTTCCCTGATGTAATGCACACAGGAGCCGCTAGAGGGCAGCAACACTCAGCTCCTCCTGTAGTGTCCCATCACCATAGATTTCCTCCTGGAAGACCCATCACCATGGAGACCAGGCAGGAAGTGATCGGTGTTTTCATGGTGTCTGGAGGGGAAGTTGGGGAAGCTGCGCCCCGGGGTGGCCGGGAAGGGGAAGTGCTGGGGGAAGGGAGACACTGGGGGAAGGGAGACACTGGGGGGGGGGGGTCAGCCCCCATTATTATTATGGGTAATAAGATGTGTAATCATATATAATGTTATAGTGATACATCGTCATAACTCCTCTGATAGTCACACTTATTGTTATCATTAACCATCATTTCTATACCCCCCCATCATCACTATACCCCCCCCATCATCACTATACCCCCCCCATCATCGCTATACCCCCCCATCATCACTATACCCCCCATCATCACTATACCCCCCCATCATCGCTATACCCCCCCATCATCGCTGTACCCCCCCCATCACTGCTATACCCCCCCCATCATCGCTATACCCCACCATCATCGCTATACCCCCCATCACCGCTGTACACCCCCCCCCCCCCACCATCATCGCTGTACACCCCCCCATCATCGCTGTACACCCCCCACCATCATCGCTGTACACCCCCCACCATCATCGCTGTACACCCCCCCCATCATCACTGTACACCCCCCCCCACCATGGCTGTACACCCCCCCCCCATCATCGCTGTACACCCCCCACCATCATCGCTGTACACCCCCCACCATCATCGCTGTACACCCCCCACCATCATCGCTGTACACCCCCCCCATCCTCACTGTACACCCCCCCCACCATGGCTGTACACCCCCCCCACCATGGCTGTACACCCCCCCCCCCATGTTTGGGACCCCCTGTATGACCTTTACCGGGGTAATCAGGACGGATGGCGGATGCAATGCTTTACAAGCTGCTAATAAAACAATTATAAATACACATTTTTTTTACCTGCAAAACACGGCATTTATTTATTTATTTCATTGTTTTTTAAGGTGAACTTCTATTGTTGGAGAATATTTCTCTGGCTGTCAGTTTGCATTTGTATCTTCTATGCTGGGAAAAGGTTTCTTTGAGTTGTGATGATTTGGTTTGTGATTCTGATGGGTCACCATTGTGAACTAACCATCCGTTTTACTCTTCTAGAAGATCAGGAAATATTCCCGGACACATTCCTTGCTGACCCCCCAACATTAATAAAAGGGGGCGTTCAGAAGAGGGCGACAGACCCCAGTGTAGCCGAAGGGATGATGGCGTGCCCCCTGTCTTCTCTGACAGCCAATGGTGAGTTCACATGGGGAATGCCCTTCATCACTGAGCTGACAACACTGTCTCTGCTGCACTGAAATCCCAAGCAGTGTTGTCAGCCCCGGCCAGTTCTTCTCTGTATTACTAATAGCGTGTTAGGAGGCCTGGATCCCAAATGGGAAAACAGATTTGATGAAGAGAGGCAGCTCTGTAATGTGGGGTATCCCTGAGGGTCCCCAGAAAAGTGTCCAAGGATGAGAGTGCCTCCGGATAGTGTACGTCCAGTAAATGTTTATCAAATGTTACTTCAACTTTAAAGGATAAATGTAAAGGTGTACAACCCCCCCTCCCATCCCCCGATACCTGCTGTACAACCCCCCTCCCATCCCCCGATACCTGCTGTACTTACCTTTGGGGTGGGAGCTGTCAGGGCTTCCACAGGTGACCCAGTAGTCCAGGGATTCTCTGGGCAGCACTTCCTGGAAGGAGCAGATGGATTCTGATTGCTCGGCGCTGTCACAGGGAGTCTATCTGGTCCGTCTTGTGAGCGCTGCACAGAAAAGAGCGGATATTTCATATTCCCTGACCACTGGACCTGCTGAAGAAACCCTGACAACTCAGGATGGCCAGTAGTAAGTACAGAGGGACCTGGGGGGGGGGGATTACGGTGTTCATACACCCTCTGCACTGCATTTGTATTGTGGAGCTCACGGTGAGCTGACTATCTTCTACCCCCTCTGCTATGATATGTCCCCCCCCCCCCATGTATGTAGGATGGCATCGGTCTTGGGCAAGCGCCTGGTGCTGAAATCAGCGCCATCCATCAACTCTCATCCATTCTTCTTCAAAACATCACGGTCAGACAGCGGTGGGGGGGGGAATAGAGGGGCGTGCTGTCAGCCACGCTAGCCCCCAGTCTACAGCACATGTAATACATACATGCACTCTGTCACCTAGAGCTCAGGATGAAATACACATTATAGATTCTCCTTTGAAGCTGGACTCCAGGTATGAAAAGAACATCAATGAATCCTCATAATCTCCTGTACAGCAGAGCTCAGGCTGGGAGATGGAGGAGCATCAGAGGGAACCAATAGGAATAGATAGAATTTGTGGTGGTTTTTGCCCATGTGATTGGTTCTGGCCTCTTTCACATAACCGTTCCAATCAGGTCCACCTGTCAGTTTTTGGATTTGGCTAAACAGGCCAGACTTCCCTCCCCACCTCCATCAATGAGACTTCCCTCCCCACCTCCATCAATGAGACTTCCCTCCCCACCTCCATCAATGAGACTTTCCTCCTCACATTCACCAATGAGACTTCCCTCCTCACATCCACCAATGAGACTTCCCTCCCCACCTCCATCAATGAGACTTTCCTCCCCACATCCACCAATCAGCCCCCACGGGTTGTTTTCTTTTTGTGCTAAAAAGATTGGGGAAAAAAAACCAAACCGTTTTCTTTGTTCTGTTATACAATTTTGCACATTCTCCTCCAGGTTGCTGATGCCTCTCCAGTCGCCGTCATCTCGTCCAGCGTGCCCGCCAGTACTGGGGTGCACTTACCTGCGGGCGCCGTAGTTACTTTGGCTCCGCCCCCAGACATCATCGGGATGAAGGACAGCGGAGGAGATGTAAGTCCCTGATTTCAGTCTTCTGCTTCATTCTGCCTCAAGTATTCAGGGAAAGGGAAAAGCTGTCACTTTGTAACAGGTTCTCTTTCTAGCCCCGCCTCCTCTGCGGCTCTTTTTGTATAAACGGTTTGGTTAGGAAGGGAAGGATTACCATACACTTACAGATCTAAAGCCAGCGAGTTATAGAGGAAATAATGCAGCATGCAGACCTTTTACTAAAGCGCAACTCCACCAAAAAGGGGAAATTCCGCTTTAAAGTGACATCAACCACTTGCCTACCGGGCACTTTTACCCCCTTCCTGCCCAGGCCAGATGTCACACTTTGAATAACAATCGCACGGTCATGCAACATTGTATCCAAACTAAATTTATAGCTTTTTTTTTGACAAATAGAGCTTTTTTTTGCTATTTAATCATCACTGGGGGGGGGGGGGGGAAGGGGGGGTTATTTTGTGCTAAACAAAAGAAAGACCAAACATTATGAAAAAAAAATATATTTTCTCTAAAGTTTTGTAAATAGGTGATGTTTCTCCTTCAATGATGTGTGCAGATGAGGCTGCACTGATTGGCACTGAGAGCCAGCACTGATGGGCATTGATTGGTGGGACTGATGGGCACTGACAGCCAGCACTGAGAAGGCACTGATAGTCAGCACTGATGGGTATTGATCAGGAGGCACTGTTGAGGCTGCACCAATATGCAGAACTGATAGACGGCACTGCTGGGCACTGATAGGTAGCACTGATGGGCACAGACAAGCGGCCCTGATGGGCATTTATTGGAGGGACTGATGGGTACTGACATCCAGCACTGAGGAGACACTGATAGTGAGCACTGATGGGTATTGATGAGGAGGCCGTGTTGAGGCTACACCAATATGATGCACTGATGGGACCTTAAATTCAACACTTATAAGCACTGATGGCACCGATACAAAGCACTGATGGGGCTACACTGATAAGTGCCCTGATGATCAGTGTATTTGTCCCCTCTGAGAAATGCCGCTTCCCAGCTCTCCTCTCCTCATGTGCTGTGAGCGGGAGGAGAGGACTGCCGATATCCAGCATTTCTGATTTACACTGATCGGCTGTGATTGGGCACAGCTGACCACATGGTAAAAGGCTGCTCTGATTGGCCCTTTTCTTGGACATATGATCAGCTGTGGCTGAAGGAGACAGGGATCAAAGAATTCTATGTTTTATTGTATTTGCTTCTCACCTACAAATAAAAAAAAATATTTTTTCCATTTCTAATCCTATTATTGCCATTATTATTCGGATAATTATCATTATAAATATTTTTTCTATTATTAATATTATCACGTCAATACTAAGGAGGCGAAGCCGCCATCTTGGATATTGCGTTGGCTGGGAATCGAACCCAGGTCAGCTGCTTGGAAAGCGGCTATGCTAACCACTACACCACCAACACGAGGTTGCATGTTTTTAGAATGTGGGAGAAAACCGGAGTACCCGGAGGAAACCCACGCAGGCACAGGGAGAACATGCAAACTCCATGCAGATAGGGTCCTGGTCAGGATTTCAACCAAGGACCCCAGTGCTGCAAGGCTAACCAATAAGCCTCTGTGCTGCCCATATTTTGGCCTCTGATGTATAAGGCCCGCCCCCGCTGAGCGGGGTAAATCAGTGATGTCCAGTAGAGATTAGAGATGATGTCTTCAGCTGTACATTATTGGCTGGACGGGTTCGGGGATGTCGTCCATCTTATTTCCCACATGAGTGTCCTGTCTGTGAACATGAGGAGAACTCTTTGTGTGAGATGTTGGTCTGTGGAGCGGCCATGTGAAGAACGCTTCGTGCTCATGTCTTCTGATGGTGAAGGTCTCCTCTGTGCCCCCAACCTGACCCTTAGACAACCTCATATAGGACGTCGCTGGTAGTCAGAGTTCTCATTGGCCCAGCAGAAAAGGCCTCAAGCTGGGATGACGACTCCTCCCACTTCTGAAGCCAAGAAGCGTTCCTGTCGTTTCTCTGAGACTTCAACCTCCAAGGCCAGACTTAAGCCAGGGGCCCAGTTCAGTCACAAGTCTGGGGCCCCTAATCCCCAAACCTACAGACAAGTTCAATGAAACGTCCTAAGGGGAAGCCGCTATTTCCCAACGTGGGGGGACATCCCATATAGAGAGAACATTGTATATACAGATATGATAGGGGAGGGGTGACACCCCAATATAGAGAGAACATTGTATATACAGATATGATGGGGGAGGGGTTATACCCCAATATAGAGAGAACATTGTATATACAGATATGATGGGGGAGGGGTGACACCCCAATATAGAGAGAACATTGTATATACAGATATGATGGGGGAGGGGTGACACCCCAATATAGAGAGAACATTGTATATATGTCTTCTGATGGTGGACGTCTCTTTGGTGCCTTCAGCCAGGTGCGATGTAACAGACACGTCATCCCGCAATTCTCATGCGTCTTGCCATGCGACAATTGCAGCAACATCACACTGCATTCGGCGCGCCATGTTGATGGTGAACGTCTCTTTGGTGCCTCTTCAGACATCTCCATAGAGGACGTCACTGGCAGGAAGGGTTCTCATTGGCCCCAGCAGAAAAGGCCTCAAGCTGGAAAGACTCCTCCCACTTCGGAAGCCAATCAGAGTTCCTTTCTTTTCTCCCAAGCTTCATCCTCCAAGAGCAGACCTAAGCCAGGGGCCCAGTTCAGTCACAATCCTGGGGCCCCTAATCCCCAAACCTGCAGACTAGCCCTATAAAACCTCCTGAAGGGAAGCCCCCATTTCCTAAAGTGGGGGGACGTCTGTTGGCCTTTGGGGTCACCTGGTCAGCAGACATCTCAGAAGCTCAGGTAAGAGGCGTGGTGTCCAGGGGCTACAGGCTAGAGGTCATCTCCCTGCCCCCACCCCGCTTCGTGTTGTCCAACCTGCCGGTGTCCCCGCAGGGACTAGCGGTCCTCCATGCTGCTCCTGCAGATCTGCTGACCCAAGGAGATCTCCCCATTGGACCAACAGCAGAAAGGTTTCCGGGTTTTTACTCCAACCGTTTCCTTGTTCTAAAGCCTCAAGGAGGACATAGGCTGCATTCACTGGGGGGATTAGGGGGCATACAGGGGATTCCTGGGGCTGGGATCACTGTGAACAGTGGGGGATGGGAAGTCTGTACAAAGCAATGACAGGCTGAGCCGGGACCATTCCCATGTATCCGCACATCCATCGGTCATCTGTGGTCAGGGAAGGATGAGCGATCCTGGCCCTAACCGTAGATGACCGATGGATGTGCGGATACATGGGAATGGTCGCGGCTCCTGTCAGCCTGTCATTGCTTTGTACAGACTTCCCATCCCCCACTGTTCACAGTGATCCCATCCGCAGGAATCCCCTGTATGCCCCTAATCCCCCGAGTGAATGCAGCCTATGTCCTCCTTGAGCTCGGGTTCACACCAATGAGGTGCGGGAAACGCTGCGAATCCTGTACGTTTCCCGCACCGCATTGCAATCGCATCACGTTCATGCGATCTGGTGCGGGAGTCAGTAATAAATTATTGACACCCGAAACAGATGGCAAGACGCGATGTGATTGCCAGAAATCACATGACATGGGTGAGAAGACCCATACCATGTGATTCAGGTGCGGATCTAAAGACAGTCCTGCACCTTTGTGGTGCGGATGCGATGTGATTTGAGCCATAGGAAGTGTATGGCCCAAATCGCAGCGCACAGACATGTGCATGGAATGCGCAGAGGAATGCGGTGTGATTCCTGTGCAGACTCCATGCAGTGTCCCGCACCACATAGTGTGAACCGGCTGGGAGGCTTTAGAACAGGGAAAAGGTTGGAGTAAGGCCCCGTGTTAAATATCGTGACACTTATATTATTTAAGTGTCTGTCGTTAGGCGTTTGAGGTAAAGTGTTCTAGTGCCAGGCTGATTTAAAACAGTGTGACTTTTATTTAACTCACACTTGGCATCAAAAATGAATACAAAAGATAAAATAAAATACAGAGTAAAATATAACAAAAGTTGTAGATTATGGAAAAAGAAATGAGCTTTGGAGAAATGTCTAATCTCTTGCCTGTTCTATGACAAGTGTTTCAGTCTCGGCAAGGAAGACAACAGGTGTATCAGGGCTTTGCAGGCCTTACCAGGAGACAAATATGTCAGTGCGTGTCAGCTGTATAATGTCTTGATGTATGAGTGTGAGTGAGTGTATGTGTCTCTCTATCTCTAAGGCACATCTTATATATATTTTACCAGACCAACCCACTAAACAGTTATTTCCTAATTCAGTGTGAGCTAAATAAGTAAAACCCTTATTTGTGCTTCTTCTAAACTTATACTCTTAGGGGTTTATTTACTAAAGCTGGAGAGTCCAAAATCAGACTCCCTTCTGCATAGAAACCAATCAGCTTCCAGGTTTCATTGCCAAAGCTTCATTGAACAAGCTGAGGTTAGAAGCTGATTGGTTTCTATGCAGAAGGGAGTCTGATTTTGGACTCTCCAGCTTTAGTAAATAAACCCCACAGTGTCCATATATGTAAGCCTTCTAAACTATACTTAGTATGACGTTATTTGAAAACCTCTTAGAAGACAGAAATACATGATACTGTAATATAATATACACAATGGCTTCACATATCTTTAGCAAGGGACAATGTTCACATAAATGCATATAACCAACTATAATTGATACTAAACTTATCACACACTATTCCTAACTAATAAATTGATTATATGAAATAATTATCCAACTAACTATATTATGGATTAGACATGATTTTCTTTATAAAAGACATATCCTTTCTTTGTTCTACTACATATCAATATCTTTTTACATTCCAATTGCTATTCTTAAAACTAAGCTTATGACCTGCTGACCTCTTAGACATGAATATACCATGGTTCATCTTTAACACCTGTTTTCCAAAGCTTCATTCACACGCAAAGTTAAAATTACTTCTCAATGACTTTTGCTGTCATTTTGAAAGATATGAGACGTCTGTTTTATGGTGAATTAATTTCTACAATATTCCCCCTAAATATAATTTATCATATAATATTATATATACATTCATACTTCATTCATGGCCCAACTATACGCGCTCTGAATCAGTTGTTCCAGATGCACCATTTTCTATAACCAGGTCAGTTAGGTCAGAGGTAACCTTCCTTCTAATAATACCTGACAGGATTTTTTCACCTTCTTTCATTTGTTTCTTAATCAATTTGTAAAATTGTTTCATTCTAATCATAATACATATTTGAAATAAAATACATAAAATCATAATAATAAATATAATAATTAATGGGTGTAATAATATATTTCCGACAGCTGCTGTTACTGAAGTTTTTCCCCACATTGATACAGTATTTTTAAATTTTGACCACCATGAACGACCTGAAAATTCAGACCAATCATGTTCTATCTCTAGTAGCTTTCCTTGTTCATGCTTAAATATTATTTCTGCTTTCTGAAGTTCTTCAGACAAAGCAATTAATAATCCCTTATCCTTTTGTATGATCTCTGCCCATTCCTTCCATGGAAACTCATCTACTTGAGATATATTATATTGTATAGATAGAACACTCACATTTTTCGTAAGTATATTAGTTAAATTTACTCTAATTTCATTTAAACTAATTCCTGTAAGATCTCCTTCTATACAATACAAGCCTCGACTCAGGATATCTGTATGTGTGCAGGATAGGAAGAAAGCTTTCACTGTTTCAGTGTCTGTCATGACTTGAAAACAGACTTTCCTTTTTCCTACAACAGTGACTAGGTCAAATGAAGTTTTTACTTTTTCTATTCTTGCTGTACATAATGAATGATTATGAAAACAAGAGTGAAAAATACTTTTGTCCTGATTAGGCAAACATATTACTTTTGATTGAAAATGTAAACAAGAAGATAAATCTAGTTGTTCTGGTTCAGATGTATTAGTATCCAAAGCAAAATCTACAAATTGTAATTGATAATATAACAACTGGGTATTACTAACTGGCAATCCTAAGACTGTAACTGGAACTAACATTTGTTCTTTCCCAGCAATGGGAATCATTGAGGTACCATAGCATTCATGTTGATTACATCCTACCCATTTATTTACCCATAAATCTGTATGATTTTTTGCAAATACATATTCATTAGGTAAACTTTGCAAAAGACTTAGAGGAGTTATTCCACTTTGGAATGCTTGTGCAATTATTTTAAAATTGGTAGAATACTCTGTCTGTATTTCTAGACATGTTCTGGCTATGTGGGAATGTTGTTCTCTGTCCATTAAATTCAAAGTAACATCTTGTAAGTGGACTACAGCTGGGCCTATAACCGTAGCTGTCTTCATTAACATATTTTCTAATATTTGATTTACATTTCTTTGAACTTTAATACTTTTACTACCCACTAAGCCCGCTGTTTCCAGATCAGACTGTAATGTATTAATATCCATACTATTGGTAATACTTCCAATAGTACCAATTCCACCTAAAATTCCTTCTATGATACCTCGTTTATTCCTGTTGTTATTTTTATTATTAGCTCCAAACCATTTATCCATACCCAATTCCATATTAATTAAGTATTCTTGACATTGAGGATACTAATTTTCCATTCAGAAACATTAAATTTCCAAAGTATAATCACAAAATGTCCTTCTCTTAAGAGATGTCTGGGTTGGAAATGATTAATTTGAAATGGACTAGAAGGAATACATTTTTCATCAGTACACTTAATGTTCTTAGGAGATGAAATTATAACATTTGCAGTATCACATTTCATTGGATTATTTTCTAATGATATGCAACATTCATATATGCCTCTGTCATTAAGATTTGGACTACTGTGTTGATAAATAAAGTTATTGTTAGTCCAATCTACATTTCCAAGATTACTCTTACGAATTATATTAGTAGAGCTATGGAAAAGACTGCCCAAAAATTCACCATTTCTTTTCCAAGTTAATAGGGAATTTTGAGGTAAATATATTTGTGTAGTACATATCAAATTTAAATCATCCTTTCCTTCAATAATTTTAACAGCTTGAGGAGATACTTTTATATCTGGAATAATCAAGTCTACAATTGAAATAGTTACTCTCACTTTAACGTGAGCTGAACCTCTTGTTATTTGAAAATCCCATACTCTAATTACATCTCCTTCTTCATCTCCTGTAATCTTTAAGTGTTCAGGATCCATAAACTGTAAATAATATTGGGTCAAAAACCAAATATCTGTTTTGGATCCTCCTACAGAAGAAGAACCTACTCTATCTCCAGTTAGATCGCCAGTCCAAATTGTAGACTCATTTCCTTTTAAAACTATGGACCAGAATCCCATCTCAGTTAAATTACATTCATATGTACCAGTTTTATTATTATGTACATATGATCCTTGCATTTTTGTAAACTTTGTTTTAGATTCTATTCTAGCTTGTATTTCAATAGAGTTACTATGAAGAAAATAAAACTGCATACAACAAGTAGCTCCATGACCTATACAAGCAAGTCCATACAAGTCTACGGCTGTGTCAATGTCACTGTATCTTGGAAAATGTCTCTTGTTTCTGGATAAAGGCAATTCTCTTTTATGCAGGGTCTCAGACTTGATCTTCTCTGCTGGGCTGGAAAAAGTCATATAAGTTTTTAGGAATAAAAATGTCATTAATGAGAAAAGGAGTCCTGTGATGACGAATTTTCTCCTTTTAATGTTCTTTCTTTCTTTCCACTTTTCTGATGTTGTCAGTATTTCTTTTTGGAGTTTGATGTTCCTCCATATTTGATTATCAGATGTCATTTCTGCAAAAGAAACGCAGTATCATTATCTTGGCATAAACAGCTTGCATTGATCAGTGTGAACCCATATTTTTTGTTGTCTCCGTGCATTTTTAACAGAATTGAGAGGTCTTTGGACTTGTATCATTACACCACGTGTGTCCAAAATTTCAAAAGGACCTTCCCAATTACTTTGCCACGGCCCACTTTTTCTAAATGTTTTAATCATGACTTGTCCACCTTTCTCAAATTTTGAGGAGTGTGGAGGGATCATTTTCTGCATGTGAGTAGCTGCATGTGGCAAAATGGCATTTAGATTGTCTTGCAACATCTGTAACCATTTGGTTTTCTCAATTGCTTCTTTCTGCGGAGTTGACAAAAAACACGGTTCATGTGGAAAAACAAGCGGCATTTTTCTAACTGTCATCAGTTCAAATGGACTGTATTGTGTAGATGAAGATGTTGTACTTCTGATACTCATCAGAACAAAAGGCACGGCATCTACCCATGTATGTCCTTTGTCTAACAACATTTTAGCAATTCTGGATTTGATAGTCCTGTTCATTCTTTCCACAATACCTGCAGATTGCGGATGGTATGGAACATGAAATCTTTGCTGGATTCCCAAAATTTTACACATTGCCTGCATTACTTTACCTGTGAAATGAGTTCCTCGATCTGAACTGATGTCAATTGGGATCCCCCAAGTAGGAAAAACATGATTAATTAACATTCTTGCAGTTGTTAGTGCATCGTCTGTGCGTACAGGTAAAATCTCAACCCATTTTGAGAAAACATCAACAATTATGAGAGCATATTTGAAACCATTTTTTCCTGTTGGTAATGGTCCTATATAGTCAAGTTGTAATGTGGACCATGGACCATTAGCTGGAGGAGTTCTTTGTAAAGGAGGTTTCTGTCCTTTTGGCCTGGGGTTCACTTGAGCACAAATAAGACAAGATTGAATTACATTGTCTGCAGTCTCATCCATTTTTTCCCAGAAAAATTTCTCTTTGAGAATCTCTAACAATCTCTGTTTACCTACATGGCCTAAACTTTCATGATTGTATTTTGTGAACTCCACTTGTAAATGTTTTGGTATGACAGGACGCAGAACCCCGTTACAGTCATGAAACAAAATCTCGTTTTCAAAAACAAAGGAAGATTCTGTATCAACCTGAGAAGCAGAAAGGGACGGGTCCTTTTTCTGTTCTTCTGCAAATGAGGGGATCTGTGTATCTGTTTTTCTGACTGTGTTTACTGAAACTACTTCAGATGGAGTCTCTGACTGTTCATTAACAGCTGCTTCTTTTGCTAATGTGTCAGCTATCATATTTCCTATGCTCAGTTCATCATTGTCTTTCCTATGCGCTGGTACTTTAACAATTGCATAGGCACAAGGGTTTATCCCTGCTAGTGCAAAAATTGACTCTAGTATCTCTCTGTGTGCTAAAGCTTTGTTTGAAGCATCTACAAAACCTCGTCTTTTCCAAATTGGAAGATAATCAGTAAGAGAACGCACAACATATGAACTGTCACTATAAATCACTAGTGGACCTTGGTTCTCTTCTTTGTCTACAGTTAACACTGTCTCAATGGCTATCAGTTCTGCTTTTTGTGCTGAAAAGTGTCCTGGAAGTCTGTGTTGTATGGCATATCCTCTCTTTGGAAACCAGATTGCATAACCTGAAAAATACTCCCCTGAGACACAATAACGTGAACCATCCACAAACACAGGTTCATCAGTCTTCTCTGCTTCTCTGCGAAACAGAGGAGAGTGAGTGTCTTGGACTTCACATGAACACTCATGTTCTGATCCATTATATTCCATCAATTGAGGGAGTACATATTTGGCATTATGTTCAACCTGGATCTGTTTGGGTGATAAAGCCAACAACCATTGTGAAAATCTTTGATTGGAAACACCTGGGATGTTTTTTTCAAGGAGAAATTTCAGGGTGGAATGAGGTGTTTGTAAGATAATTTTGTTGAATCCTACAATGTGCTCAGTTGCTTTTACTGCATAGTGAACTCCTACCAATTGTTTAACACATATGTCAAAACCTTTCTCAACAGGTGTTAAAAGCCTAGAGAAATATGCTAGGATCCTCCAATTTCCTCCTTGTAGCTGAAGCAACACCGAAGAAATAGCAGTTTCAGATGTATGTACCTGCAAAGCAAATGGTGCTTGCTTTTCTACTGTAGTTAGGGCTGGTGCTGTCTGCAAATCTTTTTTCAAAGATTCAAAGGCCTTTTTCTGAACTTCTGTCCAAGGACCAAAACCATTTTCCTCATTATTCTTTAGAAGTTCATACAGAGGTTTTGCTTTATCAGCAAATGACTCAATGAACTCTCTAGAAAAATTCACTAATCCTAGGAATTGTCTTAGTGCTTTGAATGTTGTTGGTACAGGAAGTGCAGCAATAGCATTAACCCTTTCTTGCAAAGGTTGGCATTTACCCGGACTGATCTGAATGCCGAGAAACTTGACCTCGCTTTTCATGAGCTGAACCTTACGAGTATTCAGCTTGAGACCTGCATCTTGCAGCAGATCAAACAATTCTGCCAAAAGGGTTAAATGTTCTTGGTTATTTTCTGTTGATAACAAGATATCGTTCACATATTGTAGGATACAATCTGGCCTAGAAAATTTGGATAGGACTTCCGCTAAAGCTTGATGAAATTCGCTAGGACTCAAATGGAGGCCTTGCGGAAGACGATTAAAGGTATACTGAGAATTTGCGAAGGAGAAGGCAAATTTATATTGACAGCTTTTAGATAAAGAGATTGAGAAAAATCCATTTGCAATGTCAATCACAGAGAACACTTTTGCTTTTGCATCAATTCGGGACATTATATCTGGTGTATCTGCCACTATTGGAGCGCAGCTTGGGGTATATTTATTCAGCATTCTGAGATCTACCAGAAGCCTGAATGATTTAGGGTCATCACGTTTAGGTACTACCCATAATGGATTGTTTGTTACAGAATTTGTTTTTCTGATAATACCTTGTTGCAGAAGCTCCTGTATGACTATTGATACTGGTTCAATAGATTCTGGTGGCAATTTGTATTGCTTCTGTGGGGGCGGATCCTTGCCTTGCACGTCTACTTCTATGTCTTTAAATAGACCGGCCTCATTTTTGCCTTGGCTCCAAAGATTTTTGTATGATTTGACCAATTGTTCTAATTGTTGATTGTCACCACTATCTGGCCATTTATGGTCTGCAGCAAGCACTTCTGTTAAACAGATGCTGCCGACCTCACAGTAATCTGCTGGGTCAATTACCACAGGCTTACGATTAATGGAACCTTTCCATACAATGCCATTACCAAGATCAATTATCCAACCTCTTCGTTGAAGGATATCTGTCCCAATGATATTCTCTGCACCTTGACAATACCAAATATCAATCTCAGTATCCAAATAATCAGGGATTTCAAATGAAACATTTTTACACATTGAAGCTTTCGAGTTACCTGATCCGTTAAATCCAACAACTGTACATACTGTTGCATCTGTCAAAAGAGGTAATCTTACACCAGTAATAGAAATTTCAGCACCTGTATCGATTAGAAACTTGAGCTTTTGTCCATTCAATTTTGCTTTAATGTAAGGGCGTCCACATTTATCTAGACATATTGGTGTTACATATTCTAGATGATGAGATTTTATTTCCTTTTTATTGTCTAGTCATGGAGTAGGCAATAATGGAGCTGAATTAACAGTGGTTGACTGCAAGTTCTTTTCAGTCAAACCGCTGCTGACCGATAACTCTCTGATTTGTTTTATCAGAGGAGCATAGGGAGAAGAAGATTGAGTTTCCTTCTGACTAGGAGGAGCAGATGGTTCAAGAGAAATAAGTCCATTTTCTTTACCTAAATTTCTTGAATCCTTTATCTGCATATCCTTTAAGAATTTTTTACATTTCCATTTTAAATGTCCAGGCTTTTGACAGTAGTAACAAGTTATTGGCTCTCTCTGTCTCACCTGCTTGTATCTGTCACTTTTACTAAGAGCAGTCATTCCTGTCTTAGCTGTAGTTTGACCGTTCCTATTTAAAGTGTCATTTTGAACTAGAGCTATCTTAGACTTGAGATAGTTCTGTTTCATTTGTCTTCTGATTTTATCAATGAATGAACAAGCATCTGTAATCGAAGTTTTATCTTACACAATGGCCAAAGAAGTTGGATCAAGATATTTAAATTTTTTTACAAATGCTTTTATCATACCTGTATCGTTTTCATCATCTACGCCCAAGACCATTTTGTATGCCTTTGTGAATTTAATTTTAAATTCATAAGGGTCTTCTCTAACTGAAGTCTGTAATGAGTCTAGTACTTCTAAAGAAGGTACTTCCTCACCTGTGGTACATAACAACAATTGTCGTAATCTGTCTGATGCGTCACTATGTATCTCCTGTCCGTCATCGTCAATAACAGGTGATTGCACAAGTCGTCTAGCAAAATGAGCTGGGATCCAAAGATAATAGATACGGTTACGCTGTTCGTCAGTCAAGTGATAACGATCTGTATAAGACTCGAAGATGTCCGCATTATAAAAGGCATCGACCTTTGAGTCATACGCTGGAATATCTTTTAAAATTTTAATTAATTGATCATGAATTTGTAACTTTAATTTAGCTGCACGGTCTAGTAGTTTTTTCTTTCTAACTTCGGCTTCGTCATTTGCGTCATCTTCCCCCATTTCAGGAATGCAGGAAGCTTGAGGCTTTGACTGTTTAGAATCAGTCTTTTTACCACCTTTTGTTAATACAGCAACCTCTTTTCTGTCATTCTGCAGTCTTAACAAAAGATTTGTTTTAGAATCAATTTGCTCCTCAAGATTTTCTATGTAGTTACAAAGTATGTCACAATTTGGACAATTAAGAGGATCTTGAGACAAATTTTCATGCATTTCTGTGTTCTGTACAGTGCTACATTCTGTGTGCTTTAGTGTAGAAACACTTTTAGCAGGTAAATCAATATTCAAAATCATTTTCTTGAATATTCTTACCAACTTTAAGATATTAGATATCTTCTTATGCTGTTTGTTTACAGTAAATCTAGATTTATCTATCTGAACATTGGCCTGTAAACATTCCTTGTACATGTACTGCCATAATTTACCATCATCAGGATATAAAGAAACATCCTTAAACTCTAACTTGCTTTCTATAGCTAGTTTATCAATAAATTCCATAACTTTTACTCACCGTAATCAGATGATTTTCTTTTTTGCAGCCGGTGGCTCAGTCACTGGACCTCTCGTCCACGTCTGACGAAACACAAACGCCTTCACTTCTAGGTTCTTTGCACCGTGTTTTTCCAAGACTTGATCAGTCTGTGCTCTCTCCCCCTTTATCAAGGAATGAAAAACCCGGAAAAACGGTGGCGGAGGCTGGCTTAGCCAAATGTTAAATATCGTGACACTTATATTATTTAAGTGTCTGTCTTTAGGCGTTTGAGGTAAAGTGTTCTAGTGCCAGGCTGATTTAAAACAGTGTGACTTTTATTTAATGCACACTTGGCATCAAAAATGAATACAAAAGAAAAAATAAAATACAGAGTAAAATATAACAAAAGTTGTAGATTATGGAAAAGAAATAAGCTTTGGAGAAATGTCTAATCTCTTGTCTGTTCTATGACAAGTGTTTCAGTCTCGGCAAGGAAGACAACAGGTGTATCAAGGCTTTGCAGGCCTTACCAGGAGACAAATATGTCAGTGCGTGTCAGCTGTATAATGTCTTGATGTATGAGTGTGAGTGAGTGTATGTGTCTCTCTATCTCTAAGGCACATCTTATATATATTTTACCAGACCAACCCACTAAACAGTTATTTCCTAATTCAGTGTGAGCTAAATAAGTAAAACCCTTATTTGTGCTTCTTCTAAACATATACTCTTAGTGTCCATATATGTAAACCTTCTAAACTATACTTAGTATGACGTTATTTGCAAACCTCTTAGACGACAGAAATACATGATACTGTTATCTGATACAATGGCTTCACATATCTTTAGAAAGGACAATGATCACATAAATGCATATAACCAACAATAATTGATACTAAACTTATCACACACTAATCCTAACTAATAAATTGATTATATGAAATAATTATCCAACTAACTATATTATGGATTAGACATGATTTTCTTCATAAAAGATATATCCTTTCTTTGCTTTACTACATACCAATATCTTTTTACATTCCAGTTTCTATTCTTAAGAGAAGCTTATGACCTGCTGACCTCTTAGACATGAACATACCATGGTTCATCTTTAATACCTGTTTTCCAAAGCTTCATTCACACGCTAAGTTAAAATTACTTCTCAATGACTTTTGCTGTCATTTTGAAAGATATCAGACGTCTGTTTTAAGCTACATTAATTTCTACAGTGATGTTTCTCCTTCAATGATGTGTGCAGATGAGGCTGCACTGATTGGCACTGAGAGCCAGCACTGATGGGCATTGATTGGTGGGACTGATGGGCACTGACAGCCAGCACTGAGAAGGCACTGATAGTCAGCACTGATGGGTATTGATCAGGAGGCACTGTTGAGGCTGCACCAATATGCAGAACTGATAGACGGCACTGCTGGGCACTGATAGGTAGCACTGATGGGCACAGACAAGCGGCCCTGATGGGCATTTATTGGAGGGACTGATGGGTACTGACATCCAGCACTGAGGAGACACTGATAGTCAGCACTGATGGGTATTGATGAGGAGGCCGTGTTGAGGCTACACCAATATGATGCACTGATGGGACCTTAAATTCAACACTTATAAGCACTGATAGCGTGCACTGATGGCACCGATACAAAGCACTGATGGGGCTACACTGATAAGTGCCCTGATGATCAGTGTATTTGTCCCCTCTGAGAAATGCCGCTTCCCAGCTCTCCTCTCCTCATGTGCTGTGAGCGGGAGGAGAGGACTGCCGATATCCAGCATTTCTGATTTACACTGATCGGCTGTGATTGGGCACAGCTGACCACATGGTAAAAGGCTGCTCTGATTGGCCCTTTTCTTGGACATATGATCAGCTGTGGCTGAAGGAGACAGGGATCAAAGAATTCTATGTTTTATTGTATTTGCTTCTCACCTACAAATAAAAAAAAATATTTTTTCCATTTCTAATCCTATTATTGCCATTATTATTCGGATAATTATCATTATAAATATTTTTTCTATTATTAATATTATCACGTCAATACTAAGGAGGCGAAGCCGCCATCTTGGATATTGCGTTGGCTGGGAATCGAACCCAGGTCAGCTGCTTGGAAAGCGGCTATGCTAACCACTACACCACCAACACGAGGTTGCATGTTTTTAGAATGTGGGAGAAAACCGGAGTACCCGGAGGAAACCCACACAGGCACAGGGAGAACATGCAAAGTCCATGCAGATAGGGTCCTGGTCAGGATTTCAACCAAGGACCCCAGTGCTGCAAGGCTAACCAATAAGCCTCTGTGCTGCCCATATTTTGGCCTCTGATGTATAAGGCCCGCCCCCGCTGAGCGGGGTAAATCAGTGATGTCCAGTAGAGATTAGAGATGATGTCTTCAGCTGTACATTATTGGCTGGACGGGTTCGGGGATGTCGTCCATCTTATTTCCCACATGAGTGTCCTGTCTGTGAACATGAGGAGAACTCTTTGTGTGAGATGTTGGTCTGTGGAGCGGCCATGTGAAGAACGCTTCGTGCTCATGTCTTCTGATGGTGAAGGTCTCCTCTGTGCCCCCAACCTGACCCTTAGACAACCTCATATAGGACGTCGCTGGTAGTCAGAGTTCTCATTGGCCCCAGCAGAAAAGGCCTCAAGCTGGGATGACGACTCCTCCCACTTCTGAAGCCAAGAAGCGTTCCTGACGTTTCTCTGAGACTTTAACCTCCAAGGCCAGACTTAAGCCAGGGGCCCAGTTCAGTCACAATCCTGGGGCCCCAATCCCCAAACCTACAGACAAGTTCTAATAAACATCCTAAGGGGAAGCCACCATTTCCCAATGTGGGGGGATGTCTGTTGGCCTTTGGGGTCACCTGTTCAGGGTCAGCAGACATCTCAGATGCTCCGGTAAGAGACGTGGTGCCCAGAGGCTACAGGCTGGAGTTCCAGTCTGCCTTTGTCCCCGCATAGACTACTGGTCCTCCATGCTGCTCCTGCACATCTTTTTGTTCTTCTTTTTTATTAGTCAGAGTTCTCATTGGCCCAGCAGAAAAGGCCTCAAGCTGGGATGACTCCTCCCACTTCTGAAGCCAAGAAGCGTTCCTGTCATTTCTCTGAGACTTCAACCTCCAAGGCCAGACCTAAGCCAGGGGCCCAGTTCAGTCACAAGTCTGGGGCCCCTAATCCCCAAACCTACAGACAAGTTCAATGAAACGTCCTAAGGGGAAGCCGCTATTTCCCAACGTGGGGGGACATCCCAATATAGAGAGAACATTGTATATACAGATATGATGGGGGAGGGGTGACACCCCAATATAGAGAGAACATTGTATATACAGATATGATGGGGGAGGGGTGACACCCCAATATAGAGAGAACATTGTATATACAGATATGATGGGGGAGGGGTGACACCCCAATATAGAGAGAACATTGTATATATGTCTTCTGATGGTGGACGTCTCTTTGGTGCCTTCAGCCAGGTGCGATGTAACACACGTCATCCCGCAATTCTCATGCGTCTTGCCATGCGACAATTGCAGCAACATCACACTGCATTCGGGGCGCCATGTTGATGGTGAACGTCTCTTTGGTGCCTCTTCAGACATCTCCATAGAGGACGTCACTGGCAGGAAGGGTTCTCATTGGCCCCAGCAGAAAAGGCCTCAAGCTGGAAAGACTCCTCCCACTTCGGAAGCCAATCAGAGTTCCTTTCTTTTCTCCCAAGCTTCATCCTCCAAGACTAGACCTAAGCCAGGGGCCCAGTTCAGTCACAATCCTGGGGCCCCTAATCCCCAAACCTTCAGACAAGCCCTATAAAACCTCCTGAAGGGAAGTCCCCATTTCCTAAAGTGGGGGGACGTCTGTTGGCCTTTGGGGTCACCTGGTCAGCAGACATCTCAGAAGCTCAGGTAAGAGACGTGGTGTCCAGGGGCTACAGACTAGAGGTCATCTCCCTGCCCCCACCCCGCTTCGTGTTGTCCAACCTGCCGGTGTCCCCGCAGGGACTAGCGATCCTCCATGCTGCTCCTGCAGATCTGCTGACCCAAGGAGATCTCCCCATTGGACCAACAGCAGAAAAGTTTCCGGGTTTTTACTCCAACCGTTTCCTTGTTCTAAAGCCTCAAGGAGGACATAGGCTGCATTCACTGGGGGATTAGGGGGCATACAGGGGATTCCTGGGGCTGGGATCACTGTGAACAGTGGGGGATGGGAAGTCTGTACAAAGCAATGACAGGCTGAGCCGGGACCATTCCCATGTATCCGCACATCCATCGGTCATCTGTGGTCAGGGAAGGATGAGCGATCCTGGCCCTAACCGTAGATGACCGATGGATGTGCGGATACATGGGAATGGTCGCGGCTCCTGTCAGCCTGTCATTGCTTTGTACAGACTTCCCATCCCCCACTGTTCACAGTGATCCCATCCGCAGGAATCCCCTGTATGCCCCTAATCCCCCGAGTGAATGCAGCCTATGTCCTCCTTGAGCTCGGGTTCACACCAATGAGGTGCGGGAAACGCTGCGAATCCTGTACGTTTCCCGCACCGCATTGCAATCGCATCACGTTCATGCGATCTGGTGCGGGAGTCAGTAATAAATTATTGACACCCGAAACAGATGGCAAGACGCGATGTGATTGCCAGAAATCACATGACATGGGTGAGAAGACCCATACCATGTGATTCAGGTGCGGATCTAAAGACAGTCCTGCACCTTTGTGGTGCGGATGCGATGTGATTTGAGCCATAGGAAGTGTATGGCCCAAATCGCAGCGCACAGACATGTGCATGGAATGCGCAGAGGAATGCGGTGTGATTCCTGTGCAGACTCCATGCAGTGTCCCGCACCACATAGTGTGAACCGGCTGAGAGGCTTTAGAACAGGGAAAAGGTTGGAGTAAGGCCCCGGTCACAGGGGGCGTACTAATCCGTACAGCCGTGGGGGGCCGTGTTTACTTGGGGGATGTACCGGTGTTCATGCATCCCTGTGCAGGCAGGTTCATTGATGTCAGTTGGGATGCAGCGGCTGCATGGATACAGACACTGCTCCCAATGTAACATCTGTGCGGGTGAACAGCTGTGAACACAGATAGTGTGCGTTCAGGGCCATGCATCCATACGGATGTCAGATTGGGATCAGCATCTGTGTCCATGTTACCACTACGTCCCAACTGACATCAATGGAACTGCCTGCACAGGGATGCATGAACACCGGGACATCCCCTGCAAATAAACACGGCCCCCCACGGCGGTACACGTTGGTATGTCCCCTGTGAATGTGGCCTAAAAACCGGGAACTATTCTGCTGTTGGTCCAATGGGGAGATCTCCTTGGGTCAGCAGATCTGCAGGAGCAGCATGGAGGACCGCTAGTCCCTGCGGGGACACCGGCAGGTTGGACAACACGAAGCGGGGTGGGGGCAGGGAGATGAACTCTAGTCTGTAGCCCCTGGACACCACGTCTCTTACCTGAGCTTCTGAGATGTCTGCTGACCAGGTGACCCCAAAGGCCAACAGACGTCCCCCCACTTTAGAAAGTAGGGAAATCCCTTCAGGAGGTTTAATAGGACTAGTCTGCAGGTTTGGGGATTAGGGGCCCCAGGATTGTGACTGAACTGGGCCCCTGGCTTAGGTCTGCTCTTGGAGGATGAAGCTTGGGAGAAAAGAAAGAAACTCTGATTGGCTTCAGAAGTAGGAGGAGTCTTTCCAGCTTGAGGCCTTTTCTGCTGGGACCAATGAGAACCCTTCCTGCCAGTGACGTCCTTTATGGAGATGTCTGAAGAGGCACCAAAGAGACGTTCACCATCAACATGGCGCCCCGAATGCAGTGTGATGTTGCTGCAATTGTCGCATGGCAAGACGCATGAGAATTGCGGGATGACGTGTGTGTTACATCGCACCTGGCTGAAGGCACCAAAGAGACGTCCACCATCAGAAGACATATATACAATGTTCTCTCTATATTGGGGTGTCACCCCTCCCCCATCATATCTGTATATACAATGTTCTCTCTATATTGGGGTGTCACCCCTCCCCCATCATATCTGTATATACAATGTTCTCTCTATATTGGGGTGTCACCCCCCCCATCATATCTGTATATACAATGTTCTCTCTATATTGGGGTGTCCCCCCCCCCATCATATCTGTATATACAATGTTCTCTCTATATTGGGGTGTCACCCCCCCATCATATCTGTGTATACAATGTTCTCTCTATATTGGGGTGTCATTCCTCCCCCATCATATCTGTATATACAATGTTCTCTCTATATTGGGGTCCCCCCCCATCATATCTGTATATACAATGTTCTCTCTATTGGGGTATTTCCCCTCCCCCATCATATCTGTGTATACAATGTTCTCTCTATATTGGGGTGTCACCCCTCCCCCATCATATCTGTATATACAATGTTCTCTCTATATTGGGGTGTCACCCCTCCCCCATCATATCTGTATATACAATGTTCTCTCTATATTGGGGTGTCCCCCCCCCATCATATCTGTATATACAATGTTCTCTCTATATTGGGGTGTCTCCCCTCCCCCATCATAGCTGTGTATACAATGTTCTCTCTATATTGGGGTGTCACCCCTCCCCCATATCTGTATATACAATGTTCTCTCTATATTGGGGTGTCACCCCTCCCCCATCATATCTGTGTATCTAATGTTCTCTCTGAGTCTTCTGGCCGGCCTCTTCGGTTGGCCCGCGCTTCTTCTTTAGCCGCAATACATTCTATAGGTGTCAGACACCACCTGACGGTATCTCTAGCGGCCCACAGTGCGGGGTTCCTCAGCACGCAGGGTCTAAGTCCCAATCTGCTTATGCACCAGGGCCCCTGATGGTGGGGATGGACTTGGAGCAGACCGAGACCAGGGCGCGACCCCTGAGTATGTCCAGCAGTGGTAGAGAGTACCGTCAGAGGTGTTGCGGGAAATAGAGCCTGACGAGAAGAGGCTGGTAGGCCTTGCAGCAGGGACTGATCCTTGCGGGATGGATGGATGGACAGTCAGCGTGACGTAAGGCGTAGTCAGGCAGGCCGGGTCAGCAACGTGCGGGCAGCGAGGTACCGGAGGAGCAGGCAGAGAATGGTCAGGGTCACGAGCCGGGTTCAGCAACGTGCGGGCAGCGAGGTACCAGAGGAGCAGGCAGAGAATGGTCAGGGTCACGAGCCGGGTTCAGCAACGTGCGGGCAGCGAGGTACCGGATGAGCAGGCAGAGAATGGTCAGGGTCACGAGCCGGGTTCAGCAACGTGCGGGCAGCGAGGTACCGGATGAGCAGGCAGAGAATGGTCAGGGTCACGAGCCGGGTTCAGCAACGTGCGGGCAGCGAGGTACCGGAGGAGCAGGCAGAGAATGGTCAGGGTCACGAGCCGGGTTCAGCAACGTGCGGGCAGCGAGGTACCGGAGGAGCAGGCAGGAGAGTGGTCAGGTCAAGCCAGGGGTCAAGCAGGAGACAACCAGCAGGGTCAGGATCAAGCAGAAGTCGGCAACAGGAAACTTCACAAATCAGATGACAGGAACAGGATAATAAGACATACCTCCTGTCCTGTTTAAATAGCGCGCCCTGCGCTGTCATTGGTGCCAGGCGCCTGTCCGCGATCGGGAGTGCGCATGCGCGGCCGTCGCCGCCGCCACGATCGCCCAGGGCCCACTGGCTAGAGCGTGTCGGTGTTCTGTGCATGCGCCACCCGGCGTATCGCGGCAGAACACCCGACCCCTGACAATAGGTGAATACGGCTGCGATATTTAGGAGGTGACACAGTCGAAGATGAAACAGTCTGCTGGACATATAACTGGATGTCTCCCGCACAAGATGACGGCGACCTGGTATGAGGTGGGATTGTTGAGATTTTTCACCTTAGGTCGCTTGTGCTTCTTCTTTCGCTGGAATAAATTGCGTGGATTAAAGCGGGTGCCATCACTAGGAGATGCACCGCTGGGATGGCCAGTCGGTTGGTCAGTCCCAGAACTAATGTCATCGCTTGGTGGTTGGATGATGTCACTGATTGATGACATGGTAGAATATTTCTTAGGAATGATGTCATGCGTTGATGGGACGGCATCATCACCCTGTGGAATGACATCACTCGTTGATGGGACGGTATCATCAACCTGTGGAATGACATCACTCAGTAATGGGACGGTATCATCGCCCTGTGGAATGACGTCACTCATTGATGAGAACATTTTGCCATAACTGAACTCTGTGGTTGTCCAGCGCCTCTTCATTGCCCGGCATAAATCCCGTAGGATAAAACAGGTGGTATCGCTAGGAATTTCACCTCTGGATTGGACACTGGGATGGACAGTCATGGTTGTCCATTCTCGCCTATTGCCAGAACTCGATGGTAGGATCATGTCTTTTGTTGGAAAGACGCCAGAAGTCGTTGATGGTAAAGTGTTATCTAATGCTGGAAAGAGTAAACCTCTTGTTGATGTGCTGGAAGGATGAACACGGATGGGATCCCTGGGAGGTGCGACGCTGGGAATGGGAAAGTCAGAATCTCCCGTAGCTCTGTCCGCATATTCATCTTTTGGTGGTATGTGGTCACTCTCTGGTAGATTGAGCTTGCGGTGCCTGAACTCCTTGGTTGGCCTGCGCCTCCCCATTGGCCGGCATAGATCTCGTAGGTGAGCACGGATGTCATCCCTGGGAGGTGGGACGCTGGGAATGGGAAGGTCAGTCTCTTCCATAGCACTGTCCACACTTTCACTTGTTGATGGGAAGATGTTAATGTTCCTGAGCCGCTTGTTTCGCTCGCTCCTCCTCATTTCCCGGAGTAAATCCGTTATGTGAGCACGGACGTCATTGCTAGGAGGTGTGAGGATGGGAGTACGAAAGTCAGCCTGGTCCATAGTGATGTCTATTGTTAGATTGATGTCAATCGTCGGTGGGTTGATGTTGCTTTTCGTTGGTTGGATCCATTGGTGAAATGGCTTGAAATATTTTAGGAACATTACCAGCAGCAAGATGATAAGTCCCAACAAGCATTCTGATTGGTGCTCAGCAACAGTATTTATAAGCATGGGTAGCACTGTGTTCCCTAAGGCCGCCCACCCATTGGACCAGACTGACTGGAGCCCAGCAACCATCCATTGGTAGCAGTCAGTGGCATTTATAAGCATGGGTGGGATTCTGTTCCCTAAGGCTGCCCACCCATTGGACCAGACTGACTGGAGCCCAGCAAACATCCATTGGTAGCAGTCAGTGGCATTTATAAGCATGGGTGGGGCTGTGTTCTCTGAGGTTGGCCCCTCGCTGTACCAGACATCGAGTAGTTGATAAAAGAATTCAATCAGCTCCAGGAACATCAAATATTGTTCTAATATTGTGGCCAGATGATTCCTGCACAGGATGTACCTCAGAATGAGAACACTTATCAGGACTGTCCCCTTATACCAGAATGGAATGGTGGCCAGTAGTGAAAACCAACTGATGGGTCCTGGGGACTCATTTTCCAATTCTCTGACCTTTTCCTGCTCCAGTTCTTCCATCATCTTCATGGTCCTCCCCTCCTCCATGCGTATATCTGGGGAGTCTTTGATGAAATATCGGTGTTCCTCCATCATCTTCATGCTCCCCCCCTCCATGCGGATATCTGGGGAGTCTTTGATGAAATTTCTTTGTTCCTCCATAATCTTCATATCATTGTCCTTGTCCATGCCGGTCTTTGTGGAGTCTTTGATGTCCTTCCTGTGTACTCCCCAAGGGAGCAACAGGATAACAATCGCGGCAAAGATTCTGCACATTTTTGTTTGTTTTTTTAGAAAAAAAACAGGAGCTCTGTAAGGAAGCAGCTGTCTCTGGTGAGAGAAAACAGCAACTGAGGACTCACAGTGAGGGAGGTCATGTGACCACAGTGAGGGGGGCGGGGTTTATGTGTGACCAATCAGCAGCCTCTGTTCAGCCTGCTTTACTCTGATTGGCTCATCTGGGATCCAGTCTGTTTACAGTGCAAAGTCACAGTGAGGGGGGCGGAGTTTATGTGTGACCAATCAGCAGCCTCTGTTCAGCCTGCTTTACTCTGATTGGCTCATCTGGGATCCAGTCCAGGCGGCTTTGGATTGGATGTTGGGATGTAGAGCAGATCTGGATTGGATCCTATTATATAACATTGATAACATTTCCCTGTATTTATAATATAGACGCCTCTGTTTATATTCATACAATGTTATTATAATGTCATTTTATTTATTTTACTGTATTAATAGGATTGTAATGATTGATATGAATTATAATATAAACAATAATGGGTGTAATATTAATAATCCCAATAATTATAATACAATAAAGCTGTTCTGTGTATTTGGATGACAGAAATCTCCTGGCCATTCTCTGTGCTGACATTTCCCTGATGTAATGCACACAGGAGCCGCTAGAGGGCAGCAACACTCAGCTCCTCCTGTAGTGTCCCATCACCATAGATTTCCTCCTGGAAGACCCATCACCATGGAGACCAGGCAGGAAGTGATCGGTGTTTTCATGGTGTCTGGAGGGGAAGTTGGGGAAGCTGCGCCCCGGGGTGGCCGGGAAGGGGAAGTGCTGGGGGAAGGGAGACACTGGGGGAAGGGAGACACTGGGGGGGGGGGGTCAGCCCCCATTATTATTATGGGTAATAAGATGTGTAATCATATATAATGTTATAGTGATACATCGTCATAACTCCTCTGATAGTCACACTTATTGTTATCATTAACCATCACCGCTATACCCCCCCCCATCATCACTATACCCCCCCATCATCACTATACCCCCCCCCATCATCACTATACCCCCCCCATCATCACTATACCCCCCCATCATCACTATACCCCCCCATCATCACTATACCCCCCCCCCATCATCACTATACCCCCCCCATCATCACTATTCCCCCCCCCCATCATCGCTATACCCCCCCCATCATCACTATACCCCCACCCATCACCGCTATACCCCCCCCATCAT